>NC_060121.1:123148349-123451379 GCF_021461395.2 Schistocerca americana
AAATTATGTTCACTATAATATATTATGTATAATCACAGCAAATGTGGCATATACTCCATGTCTCAACAATATTGCAAAATAGCCAGATTGCTTTACAACTGTGAACAAATAAAATGTAGTCCTCCCAGTTGACATTCGATGCAGTGTTCCTCTCTCTCTCTTGTAGAGAGAGCAATGCATTTTATTGAAACATCCTTAGCTTAAAAGTTCTTGGTTTCCTTATGCTGCAGGAAGTTTCTGTATAAACTTTCAGTTATTGGCCACATGGTTAATGTAGAATGATTGAGAATCATAATATGAATACACTGGTATAAACACCCCTTTTTGGGTCCAGAATTATCAGTCATGCTTAGCATCTTTTGTTTCTGTCCTTTGCTATGTAATTTCTATAAGTTTTCTGTACCACTGGTACATAAATACTCCTGACATGTTAATTTGTCATTGTAGTGAACCAGATATTTATTTCTGACCATTTGTTCCTTGCCTCAAAGTATTCTGTTTAGGATTTTCTACCATATGTGTCATTTTGATCGTAAAAGTTCTGAGAAACCTTGTGTCAAAGGTCCTACACAGAATGAAAGGAAACATGCTCACAGCCATAACCTGTTTTGATGTGACACTTCTTGGATTGATGGAGTAATTCAGGAATGCTGGACCAAAATGAAGGTAGATTCATAATCCATAAGAATGTGTTTCAAGTTATGCTGCAGCCCTGTTTGCTACAGGTATTTGGTGGTTTCTACAGATCTCTCTACCCAACTCTTGACATGTCTTGTGCAATGAAGTCATGTGTTGTGCCAAAACCTTCAAACATAAGTGTGGAATATGTGGACAAAATTGCTTTGATGAAAAACTATTTCTCAACACATCCACTATGGATAAAATTGGAGTAGACAGTTTTCATTGCAGAAAAATGTAATCACTAAAATGTAAAACAAACATTATTAGCTTACCCTGGACATTTCAGAATGACTACATGTGAAGAAGTCGATGCATAAATGGTTTGCCAGGTGATAGTACCAGAAGATATTTCACGCTGGAGATTTAGGAAGCCTTCTGATATTTTCTCTTTGATAGTTTTGTTATCTTTTCCATTTGTTGTAACTGATGACTGACACTGGACCTGCAATGTGTAGAAAAAGTATAAAGTCTTAGTACAATTAATGTTACACTTCAGTAAAATCAAAGTAGGTACCTTGCAGTATCTGGTCATAATCTCGGAGGACCTGTTCTGAATGATTGAAATTGCATCTGTGCTTCCTCCAAGCAAGTGTGACCTGCATGGAACACCATTATTAAATAATTTTAACAAAGATACCAATGATGATATTCCACGCTTTTCATTGTGCTGGTTTGTTGCGGCATCATCTATGCTGTGCTGTAACATAATTGTGCATATACCAAACTTTACTTGCGTCCCAACCTTTTCACACTGACTGCAGTCTGACCAAAGACCCCATTTCGTGAACAGTCTTATGGAGCCATCTAATTGCTTCTCGGGAAGACTGTGCAGGCCATTAGGAGCAGTTTCAGGTTTCACCTAGAAAAAGAAAATTGTTAAGTCTTGACCATATGTTGATGTCAAAAAATGGGAGGTGCTTACTGAGAAAACTAAAAACACTCCTAGCACATGTGTGATATAGGAAACTCTGTCTTGTAACAGATACCTAATACCTTACAGGAAGCAACACTCTGTTATGAGAATTGCAATGCTCAGAGTGAGGGCTGTCTAGAATGATGGACCTATGAATGGAGTGGCAAATAATAACCCTATCTTCCAACAGTGATGTGCTTTATGATATTAAGCAGCTGCTCAGGGTGTTTTAACAGAGCTACAAAAGTGAAGCAAAAGAACAGAAGTGCTAGTTGTGCTGTGGCTGAGAAACAGCAAACTCATCTTCTGATGAACTACAAAAATAAGAGCTACTCGTAGAAAGGACAAAAACAAATTACTACTTTGCTTGTGTGAGACTGACAAATCTTGCATTGGTTTGGACACACATGGTGCATTCCAGTGTTCTACAAGACATGTAGCAAAGCTTTAGACATATATGGTAAAAAAGATATTGTCTTGCAGGGCATAGTGTAATGAAGAAGCATACCATCAGTTTTCCAAAGACTCAGGTTATGTGCTTATCTGTTGATTTTGGAAAAGCACAACCAGGAAGCAATAGATGTATTGATGCCATCCAGTTTTGTAAATTCAGATAAGATTTGCCCTCAGAATTGCTGACAACCTATGTTGAAGTGAATGTAGACTCTTGTAGCAAATGCTATTGATGAAAAGCTCTCAGGTTTCCAGATGGCTGGCAGTGCATTAATGGCTACCATAGCCATGGATGGAGGCACACCAGTAATACAAATATTACAACTTCTGCAGTATATCGACTCTTTGTCAGAAGATGGTGAGTATGACATTCTTCAAAACATCATGGTATTTTAACTCACCCACCCAGCTGGAAACCTGAGAGCTTTTCATCTACCCGTTTCAGAAGTTATCAGAAGGGAGTGATACACATACTGTGTGTGGGGCAGTGACTGCTGCACTGGTGACCAGAATTAAAGCAACAAACGGAAACTTTTCAAGGTTCGTTTATTTTGTCACAAGACATTGCACGCGCGCGCGCACACACACACACACACACACACACACACACACACACACACACACACACACACACACATTCTGGCAAGTGGTTAATGTGCTCAGTATGGGGTGTGACTACCTCTGGCAGCAATACAGGCCTGACAATGATGGGGCATGCTGTGAGTGATATCATCAGTCTCATGTTGAGGCAGTAATGCCCATACTTCCTGTAGAGCTGCTGCAGTCTTGGAGAGTGTTTGATAGATGCTGACACGATGCAAGCCATCTCTCTAGTGCTCTCGAAACATGCTCTATGAAATTCAAATTGGGAGAGTGAACGGGCTATGCCATGAGTGCAATACCTTCCATACGAAGTCTGGGGCCACAGCGCCTCGCAACAAAAAATGGTTCAAATGGCTCTGAGCACTATGGGACTTAACATCTGAGGTCATCAGTCCCCTAGAACTTCGAACTACCTAAACCTAACTAACCTAAGGACATCACACATATCCATGCCTGAGGCAGGATTCAAACCTGCGACCGTAGCAGTCGCGCGGTTCCGGACTGAAGCGCCTAGAACTGCTCGGCACCGCGGCTGGTGCCTCGCAACAACCGCAAATGAGATCCCAAGATCTCATCACAATATCTCACAGCCGTTAAACCTTGCTGATTCACCCATACGATTTCATTAGGGTTTTGTATGTGAAAACAACATTGGCCCACTGTTCGACCATCCAGGTGACGTGTTGATGACTCTACTTTAGAAGTTCCCTTCTGTGAAGATGCGTCAGTGGTAGACATACAGCAGGTCTCAGACAGTAGAGGCCACTCTGCTGGAGCCTTCTGCACACTGTTTGCCTTGACACAACACGTCCAGTAAATGCTGCGAGCTCACATGCCGGTTGCCATGTGGTACTATGGCTGTACTGTTATATCCTTACAGCCAAATAATGGTTCTCTCTTCTAAAGTCACACATTGTCAGCCCTGCCCTGGTCTTTGGGATACAGTTTTGATCTCTAGGAACTGTTGCCACATCTGAGAAACAACAGAATGATTCACACTAAGCCATCAGGCCCACATCAGTTTGTGACTGTCCTGCTTCCCTTCCTTCTGTGGCTCTCCCTACAGAGAGAGTGTTAGGCGATTTCTCTGTACCATACTGCACTTTCTGTGACTGTGTACACTGCCATTGTAAATGTGGGACTACTTGGCAAACACTATCTCGTTACATAGGTGCATTGGCGTCATCGTTGGCATGGTTGCCTGTTGGCTGGAATGCCTTCCATGCAGAGGCTGATAATATGGGAAATAGCACTTTGTTGCTTTAATTTTGGACACCACTGTAGTTGCCACCCCTATGAATGTCAGTGTTATCTATAAGGTTGTTTTGGAGCAGTCACTACTGGAACTTCAATGCCTGCCAAATTTGATGCCTTTGTGTGTAATGAATACTGAGGTTTAGGGGCATTTTGCCAAATTACAGTCGAAGAAGGTTTGCTTCCCTAAACTTCGCTCACACACTGTGTCATGATTAATTTGTAATCCTGAAATAGTTTTGTTACATTGGCATTTCTAAAGATGCTTATCCATATAATCCTTTCGTGAATAACCCCTTGCTAATCTAACTTGGCTCATTGTAGCTAGTATTACATTGTTCAGTGCCACTTATTTTCCTTGCTACCGTATCCCACCAACAAAAATATCTTAACCTTAATTTCTCTGCATCATTAATAATTGAAAGTTCCTTATTCCCTAATTATAAAAATGCTTAAATTCAACAAATATGTGCATTTGTCAGACATAAAAATATCTGATAGTAATATTTATGGCAGTTAAGGTGGACTAAGGGTCTTCTCAATGTATCTTTTGCCTTTTGTTATCTACAGAGTACTAGGAGGTGATGCTCAAATTTGAATGTCCAAGTAATTTGGTGCTCAACTGATAGATAGATGTTAACTCTGGGCCTAAGACAGAAATTAAGGAGATTAACTGTACTGCTCTTGTATTCTGTCACACGCATTTCAACCTTCTGTGGAACCTTCAGAGATATCTGCCACTGGGAATGGGACACTGAAGTACCCGTGAACCATGGACCAGTTGGACTGTCCTAAATTCTGATCACATTGATACCTTAAGTGGTGCTAATCTTGACAGATAAAACTGCATAGTAGAAGCTGAGCTTTTGCAATATAATTGGATGTGCCCATTTCCCTTCCTTCATAACTTTAAATTCTCATATGGCATTGTTGGGGAGGGGGGACCCAGGGGGGTAAGTTCTACAATCTAGTAACAAAAGGTTTCCTTCCCCTGCACACAGTGGCCCCATTCTTTGTGAATGTGCAACAGTTGTATTTACTGGAAGTAGAAAATGCTGCAGGTGAGCAACTTGACATTGCAGGCACAGCAATCTGTGGCTGCTAAAAAGTGTCTGAAAGGCAGCCACCAGAACTACAGACTGTACCGTGCAGCAGACAAAATGTTACCCAGCAAGGAAATGTCATTTCCGTATCTCTCTTGTTCCCAGCTTCTGTAACTGCCAATGAGAAGCCTTTTTCTTACACCATTAAACGCAAATTGTAGTTTCTACTGTTTTCATCCAAACAGCATCATAATGAGCTGATGGTTACCAAACAGCTGCCATTGCTCGCGTGGTTTATGTGACAATGTAGCACTCAGTTCACACAGTTACTACATGTATCTCTCTTTCTTATTCAGCACTGTAGTTGTGATTAATGCTTTACTGCACTATCATTTATTGCAAAAGAGGGGTGTGTGTGACAAGAACACGTCAGTAAAGGAAGCTTCCAAAAATGTGGAGTACCTTTAGTACCATATTTGCATGAATATAGGCCGTACTTTTTGTCCTAAATCTTGGCTTGAAAAAACATGGCGTGACCTATAATTGAGAATTTTTTCCCTCGTATCATAAAATGCCAATACAAGATGACGTGAACCTTAACTTTTGGGTTGGAAAAACTTAACACAGTACCTGTTCTTAAAAAAAGAAAAGGAAATTTTTTTTTTCACAAAGCTGCATCATCTTTTTTGTACAACTTGTTCACTTTCTAAAGAGACATAGCACGGTGACTGATGTGAATCGATGTTTTGATATAAATTGTGTGGCTTCAGTTGGTACCACAGTCTAATACATAAAGTCACGACACTCTCTACTGTGAAAGCTGTTACAGTTTGACAGCTGGGGTGACATTAGCGTTCTGAGCAGTGAAAGCAGGCTGTCGCATTCATTGTAAGGTTACTATTTATTATTTATTGTTTTTGTACCTAATTAATGAAATAAATGTTACTTTTGTGTTGCATGCATTGGGAAATTACCAAGAAACATGGATTATTATGAAATAAGTATAAAAGCAGCTTAATGTCACTGATTCAGTTATTTAACCTACAACTTATTCAGGAAGAAATGCTTTAGAATATGTATATAACTGCACTTCCTCCACTGACAGCAAAAGGATAAAAACACACATTTCATGCATTGAAAGCATATATTTCTGTTGTTGTCTATTCTTATTACAATAGGCACTTTGCTTGACATGTAAAAAATTTTTTTGGAGTCAAAAGGCTTTCCTGTTCCTACAGTTCACTCAATTTTCTAACACACAAATATTCTTGCAAATGTAATTTCTGTTGCCTCAAAAGTGAATTCATTGAAGATTCTTGTCATTTACGTCTCAGATGTAGCAACAGTTGTGAAATTGGTTTCTCCTGTGTAGGGAAACAGTTTTATTGCTTTTGACATTTTATCATTGCATCTGTTTTGTTTTCCCTCCAGATGCAGATATGTTGCCTTATTTGATACTTTTTAAATACTGTAGATATTACATTCCATACAGGTTTCCTACGTTCTGCATACACTGATATGGCTGGAAGTGTAGCGAACGAAACTTCGCATTGTTGGGGAGACACAGAATGTCTTTCTGCAAAGGATCAAGTCTTAACTTTTTGTTATTAAAGAAAAACTACATTCTTCAGTAAATATCTGTATGTTATAAGAGACTCGTAAACAAAGTTTCCTGTAATGCACTGTTTCATACCTTCCAGGGTCTTAGGAAACTAAAGAATGACAAATGTTGTGCCAATTTTTAGTAATCGTCAATGTGTTACAGATGAATATAGATGATACTATTCGTACTCATCCGATATCATATTTGTAAGTGTAGCTTGCTGGTTGCTTGGCGTGTGCTATCACAGTGGGTAACAAAAATGAGATGTAGTGTGAACACAGTTATGTTAGACTGTGATCAGTACTGACAGCTGTTTCTGTGCAGCCAACATAGCCAACCATAATTAGTAGATGACAGCGTTTTCAACATACCTTTGTGAAGCAGATGTATTTAACACATGGAATTCAAAATCATTTGAATTTGGTGTGGTTTAAATTTGCGACAATACACATAGCAGTTACTGAATAAATCAGATTTATTATTAAAGATATTTGAGAGCCATTTTGTTACTTCTGAAGATGCATATATTTTCCTTTACGCATTTCATTTTGTCTGTTGAAAACCATGTCAGTTGTAGCATTTTTGTCTGATTTCCACTTATATTTGGGAATGCCATCTGCTTCCACACTTCTAGCGCTTTCAATACCCTTAACAAGTGTAAAGTGTTTATGAACACTGTGGCCACACAAATGAAGAATTGGAATCAAACAATATTATGAAAAGGATTTTCTGTTGTTTGAATTGTAATCAAATCCAGTTTTGAAAGATGTAGGTAAAATTCCCATAACAATAACAATAATTTTGTGTTACTTTTGCGAAAATATTTAAGTAAAAGTACATTAAATCTGAACACATTGAAACATTACACAGTGGGACCAATTTACTCCAGGCTGTCAATTTCACCCAAATCAAGCACAATTACTTCTCACAAGGGAACCTCCCCATCGCACCCTCCTCAGATTTAGTTATAAGTTGGCACAGTGGCTAGGCCTTGATAAACTAAACACAGATCAATTGAGAAAACAGGAAGAAGTTGTGTGGAACTGTGAAAAAATAAGCAAAATATACAAACTGAGTAGTCCATGGGCCACATAGGCAACATCATGGAGACCGTGAGCTCAGAAGCGCCGTGGTCCTGTGGTAGCGTGAGCAGCTGCAGAAGGAGAGGTCCTTGGTTCAAGTCTTCCCTCGAGTGAAAATTTTACTTTCTCTATTTTTGCATAGTTATTATCTGTCCGTTCGTTCATTGACGTCTCTGTTCACTGTAATAAGTTTAGTGTCTGTGTTTTGCGACCGCATCGCAAAAACATGCGATTAGCAGACGAAAGGACGTGCCTCTCCAGTGGGAACCGAAAACATTTGATCGCAAGGTCATAGGTCAACCGATTCCTCCACAGGAAAACACATCTGATATATTCTATACGACACTGGTGACGGCATGTGCGTCACATGACAGGAATATGTTGTCGACCCACCTAACTTGTACACTTGGCGAATGGGTAAAAAGATTCTTCTACCTTGCCCGATTTGGGTTTTCTTGTGAATGTGATACTCACTCCCAAAAAAGTGATGAAAACATAAGAGTTTGTCACATAAACTGAAAATAAAAAATTAAACTTTTCACTCGATGGAAGATTTGAACCAAGGACCTTTCGTTCCGCAGCTGCTCACGTTACCACGAGACCACGGCGCTCCTGTGTTTCCAGTTTCCTTGATGTGGCTTATCTTCCCATGGACTACTCAGTTTGTATACTTTGCTTATTTTTTCACAGTTCCACACAACTTCTTCCTGTTTTCTCAGTTGATCTGTGTTCAGTTGTTTAAGGCCTATCCACTGTGCCAACTTATAACTAAATCTGAGGGGGGTGCGATGGGGAGGTTCCCTTGTCAGCATCTCCAGTATCCGATTCTTGACTCTCATTAGACAATCCAGGTTGCTGCTCAGAGTCACTATCACAATGGAGGTCATCTTCAGTCCCATCAGGATGACTGGAAATTCTGTTTTTAAAAAACTTTCTACAACGGGTTCTTCTGATATTGACTGCCAAGCAGCCAAATTCCAGCAGCGCACTTCTCACACAGAAGCATGTTGCAAACAGTGTCCTGGTGTCAAAGTCCCTTTGTTCATTGTGTAATTTCTATAAAGGCTGAAACACACTTGTCATGCTGCCAGAAATAATAACTAGGTCGTATTTTTTTTCTTTCAGATTTTGTGCCATTTGTTTACCATTGTGACCGCAAAAACTGTCAGACATGACCACTGATTTTGGGCATAGAAGAGCTCCTAGCTGCTTATTCCAGACTGCTGAAATCCAGTCTAGGACCACTTCCTTTATCATTCACCCACCATCACAAGCCCTTTCAATGATACCAGGTGGGAAGCCTTCTCCATTGGGGAGATTAAATACCACATACAGTGGCAGTTTTCATCCATCAGCCAAAATGCTTAACATCACTGTGCATTATTGCTTTTCAGAACCATATACACACATTTGACACTGTGTTCCCATATGTTATTTACTGCAGTGCTGCTCGGCCTATCGAAATGGACCCGCATTTTGTCTGCATTCCCTGTCTGGGAAAGGAAATAACAATTTTTGTGTCTAAATCAGATTACGTAACACTGAAAAGATATCAGACTGTTACCATAAGTCTGAGGCAGTTTTTGCGCAATTGTAGTTAGGTGATGAACAGATTGTTTTTTGCACAGATTGCTGACCCCACCTGTACGAAACTTTAAATACTACTGGCGAAATGGTTATTCTGTGTGCTATTTTGCAGCCTTCAGTTTGAATTGTTTCCATCTTAACGGCATATACACATTTCCTATTTTGAATTACAAAGCCAAGCAAGTCTTCTTCCACATCTAGTTATTAGAACTTTCTGCCCTTGAAATGCACACTGACTTCCGAACTGTTTAGGAGTCTCTTTTCACTTACAAATCAAATCTGTGTCGGGCTTTCTGCTTTCTGTGTTCCTTTACATGGCTGCTAAATTTAAGTTTAAATTTCACTGTGTAATTAGCATGCTCCTTTCCCATCATTGCTTACAAACCAAAAATCAACTTCTCTCTTGCCCCCAACTTCCTTACTTTGTCCGTACCTCCTAATAAACCCGGTTTCTCCACAACACAAGTGTATGAGAAGGTGGAAGGGTGGAGATGGTCCGCCACCTAATAGCAGAGTAGATGAAACTGCGATTTTAACAAAGCAAATATATTCTGCCTATTTAACAGTTACATTGTAGTTATGCAAGAGCTGAAGAAGAAAGAGGACATCAAAGTACTTTCTGATTGAACTTTCTCATAAGTTTTAGTGTGGTCTATAGTCAGGATTAACTTTTTACTATAATTTCATGCCAAAAGTTTAGTGCGTCCTATAGTTACGGGCAGCCTGTATTCACGCAAATATGGTGCTTGCCAGACCACCTAAACTTAGGTTGCTCTCATTTGAAACCCACCTGCCATAATGAGAAATTATGTGTTTCCACCTTGTTGTTGCAGCGACGCTGGTGCTACCATGCAATTCATAAACCTCATAAATTTGTCTATGAAGATTTGACATGTCTGGGGCGCATGCAGATGTACACGCACGCGCGCGCATTTCATCGCTGGTAGTGTCTTTCCACTGAGAAATAAGTTGCAGTTTAGCATACTTGTTTGCCTCTGTGACAACCCTTTTTATCAAATAATCATCAATTACTTGCTCCACATAACACATCACATCATTTGTATAGTTGTTCATTAAATGTATTTCAAGGTTTCTTGTGAACAGAAATCTTGGAAAAGTTGGCCGGAGCACAGTAAGTATATCTGTCTCGTTTGGTGAATTATCATCACTTTGTCTGCAGTGAACTACTCTTCTCTTGCTGAACTGCTAAATTTAATGTCAAACTGAGAATCACTATAGCCATTGGTTTTTGGTATCACAGCCTAAACAATAACACAGAACAGAGGCTGAAAGTGCAAATTTTGTTGTTGAGTGTCCAGAGCTGCACACAGTAAAGTCAATATTTTCTGGCATCTTGAACAAAATATGATAGCTGGGCTATAAATTTAGGACTTAATGCTCTCTGGTGGCTGAATACCTAACTATCAGCACTGAAAAGAATACAAGAAGGGTTTTATTTTTTCAATGTTTGTTTTTAAGTTGTCTGAGTATACTTGGGATTTTAAGTATCTGTCAAAATAAAAAACAATATAACTGGGGATGTTGTGTTAACGCGATAGTAGAGCTTTCTACAGCTGTTCTTCATTTGGTCGTGGCTAGATCGTGCTTTCTGGCTTTTGTGGCGTTGGATATCACTTCAGTAGCAGACAACACACTGGAAGAGAGAATTACGTTCAGGGCAATATACTGGTTGGTGGGCTTGAGGACTACTTGATGTCATGAATCTTGATGAAGGAGAAACACTTAAGAAAGCTATTATTTCCACTCTGTCATTGATATATATGAATGCTTATTAATGGTTGCAGATTTAATTTCAAACAACCAGATATGATTTGCTAATGGTTGAACTAACATACGGGTGAATTGGGGAAGCTAAAGAGCTGTGACCATGTGCCTAGTACCAGTCCCATTTCTATGTTGACATTTTATTACTGTTATGCACGTTGTTTATATTTAACTCACATGGATGACATGTCTTTTTAGTCACTGTGTACTAGACATAAAATTCAAATCTAAGAAGGTTCAGTCTGCAATTGCATTTGGCACTACTTTTACAACACTGTTTTCACTTTGGTTAGTTGTAGGCTGGAAAATTCCCTGTGAAAATTGCTGAAGCTTGAATGAAATGTTTTGTGGGACAATTACTGTTTGATATCATTCCCACACTTTAAAACACTTGAGCCGTTTAAAATAGGAAGACAAATTCCTTTTCCAGTGAATTTTCTAGATAATATTCTTCCCCTCATTCCATTTCTAGTGATTACTTATCATTGATATTTATTTCACCTTTAACATCCAGTAATATTCAACATAACTCTGTTTCTTAAAATTCTCCTAGTCTCCACTCGTAATGCAATCCACTTATCACTCAACTCACACTGACCCCTGGAAAACACATGTGTGCTCAAATTGTAAAACATTGTCAGTTGTACAGTGCCCAACAAATGACTGTCTCACAGAGAGCTACCAATCCCTCCTTCCCTCGGTAGATAGGGTACACTTGTAGTATGCAAGACTACTGCCGCCAAGTGATTTAATGTAAGTGTTTGTTAATGGTAAATTGATTGGCTAAAAGTGGTGGAACTTTGTATTCATAGTGCCTAAATTCTTTCCCTTAAAACTGCTCAGGCAACAGTAGATATCAGTTTGGTGAAATTAATTTTGTGGTGACATTGGGCTACCGACAAGGGAGAAAAGAGGTTCAGATCAGTGAGTCTTTGTTTTCACTTTTTTATAGTTTCCAGCAAAATGTTTAGAAACATGTAAGAATTGTACTGTAAGTAAATCTTGATTAACTCAGTTGTTTGTGCCATAAACTTAGTGCTATCTTTACTGACACTAAACTACAACAAGAATGCAGATAAGTTTGTTGAGACAGTCAAATGTTGAGTTACAATCAGTATCTATAAGAAAAGTTGAATTGATTTTTGAGTTGCCAGCTAACAATGGTGGCATTTTAATTGAAGTTTCCGCAGAAGAATACATCATGTAATTTACATTATCCTATTGCATTCTCTTGTTGTTCCACTAAAGAACTTCAGCTGAATAGATTAAAATATTATGGACATAGATTTAAACAAATGTAATGGATTGATCTATTAGGTACTTACAACTAGTGTAGGTTCAGAAGTATCCGCAACTTCAAGAAAGTAAACATTGTAAATCCTGTTCCTGTGTTTACAGATATATTGTCCAGAGATTTCCTTCCCAAGGGCCTTTATATACAAACTCTTTCCTCCTTCTGAAATGGTAATGTATTCTTTTTCCTCAATGACTGACATAACTTGAGAAGAAAGTTCTCTGTAGTACCAAGTAACATCATTTGTTTCCATTTCATTTGGTGCTGTGCACACACTGCAGTTTAACCTTGGCAAAAGAGAGAAGAAGAAGGTTATCTGGCACTGTGCATTCTATGAGCAGGGATACAAGCAAAAAGTCAGCACTAAGCAGGTTGAAATGGATACAGGATGCTGCAGTTTTGCAGAGATGAAGAATCTTGCACTGGACAGACTGGAGTTAGAGCCTATTTGAATTTAGCCCTTCAAGATGCACTTGCCCATACAAGCTGTGATGTCAAGATGCATATGTAAAAATAAAAATTCACTGTCTTATTTGATCAACATGAGCAAATGATTACAGATGATCACATTATTTGTATTTCAGAACATTTGGGTATCCTGTTTCCTGTTTTCTTGTTTTCATCAAAGCTTAAGAAAATACTGAGATTAATGTATGTGATGATGAGTCCATATTACCTGGTTTGTGTTCCTTCAAAGACCATTAATGCTTCTGGGATAACTGATTTTCCAGTCTTAATGTTCAGGGAAAAATTATTTAAACACTCATAATATTTTTGCCATGAATTCTTGATTAATGCAATCTTCTGGGAATCTTTACCAGGATACTCCATTTCCGTATAAGCTCTGTCAGTATTAGTATTTGCAATATTTACTCTTAACGTCTTCAGAAAATCGTAGGAAGTAGATACTGAATGATGGTGCAAAATGTACAAAAGGAAGTACATTGATGCAGCAAAATATTTTGTGCTCATTGATGGATACCTGGGCAGTTTACAGGCAAACGTCAATAAATATAACAGTGTGTTCAGTCAAACATTTCATTCGCAGCACGTCTTCCATGCCCTTGGATTGCAATTGTTTTTATTTGGTTACCAATGGAGTTTCAGTAGGCTACTTATATTAAGTGTCATTTGTTTCCTATGTTTCCTCCTTCTGTTGTTCCTCTGCATATTCTGTGCAACTTACTGCAGTTACTAACACAACATATTTCTGTAGTTTCTCTGGAGAAGTTCATGTAAAAGTTTGATTTCTTAATGTCAGAATGCTCTTATTACACATAAATAAATTGTATATGTTGTGAACTTTCATTATATAGATTATTTTAAAATTAGATATTGGCATCTCTGAGAGTTCATGTTAATTGTAATATTTCACTTTCATTGTGTCAAATTCAGTTAGAAAATCTCCTAAACTTAATGTTGCCAAAGAATTGACTTGTGAGAAGATGAACTTTTTTTAAGATGTGCCATTATCTTAAAATGAGTGACAGGTTTTGTTGCTTTTTTAGTTAAGATGATTCCATCCACACATTAGTTTCACAAGTATATTATGCTACCGTTCATACAAGCTTGTAAATGAAGTTTTATTTCTAAAACAGATACCTCATATTTGGTTATTTGTGTCAAAGGTTTACTTTGTAACGGCACCAGATTGTTAATTATAAAATGGAAACTACTATACAACAATCAATCTTGCCAAAGGAACATTCACAACTGAGCATTATAGTAGAGATTGAAAATATCAATTCAGTTGTAAGGTTTTTTAATTTTCCATGACCGATTTCAGGCTCTTACATGCCCATCATCAGGCATGATAATTTTGTTTTGTGACCCTAAGTGCTGCAATGGAGAGTATAGGACACGGTGTACCACCAGCGAGTGCTGAGCCCGGACTAGTTATCCCACAGTTGTTAACATGAAATAATCATTGTACATTAGAGTCAAATCACAGATTTAACGTGTTGACAATATGTTAACTGAAGACTCTTGAAAAATTGTCACTAAAAATATTATGGGGCTATGGATCAGTAAATTTTCTCTGTGGTTTTGTACTTAATTGAACCGAAATGCGAGCAGATTAGTTCAAACTCTACACCATTTCTAAATATTTATAATGAAAATAAATACACTCTCTCTCTCACTCTCTCTCTCTCTCTCTCTCTCTCTCTCTCTCTCCAGCACACATCCCCCGGTGTGGGGCTTTAACTATTTATAGAATTTAAGCAGTGTATTCTGTGCATGTAAGAAGGAAGATGGAATTTTGTTGTTTCAGGTTTTGGGTTTTTATTGATTTACTGCCGACCCTGGCAATATGTCAAGAGTGCTAAATATGTATGGGAAGTGGATATACATCATAATCTCCTCCTCCCCCCTCTCTTTGTCCATCTCCTCCTCCTTCCCCCCTCCCTCTGTCTGTCACCTCCTGCCCCATTCCTCGGTCCATCTCCTCCACCCCCTCTCTCTGACCTTGAGCCTTATTTATTGTTATTACAACTTCAGATTCTGTAGTGTTGTAATCATAAGTAAATAAACCATGGCAGCACATTTTCACAGCAGAGTACAATGCAGCATTTTCTTTCTCACAATAAGTTTTAACAGAAAAGTGGTACACTTTTGTCTTAAAAAAAATAATATCACCTACATCTGTCCGAATGTTCATTAGAGTATTATGTAAAAATTTGTAGTATATCGGGCAAGAACTTTTCAACATTTTTGGTAACAGTGTTTGGTGTGTATTTTAAGTGCCTCGTTAGGTGTATAAGATCGCATGTGTATTTGAATGCAACATTGTGTCAAAATTTCAAAGCAATCTGTGAAGGACCTTCGGACATTTAAGATTTTGAACAAATGAAGATTTACTTTTTTTGTAAGAAAAATGGCATTAGTTTTGTCAGGGAATTATTATGCTTTCATAAATCTGCTAAAATTGTGGGGGTAGGGGGGGGGGGGTGTTGGCACTTGTGCGTGTACAAGCGTGCATTTGTGTTTAATGGCAAAATTTTGAAAAATAAAATCTTTTGTATTAATAAAAGTAATTGGTTGTTTTGTAAGAAAAAACTGTTACACACATATTTTCAATTTATTTTGTTTTCCTTTTTCAGGAGAACAATAATGCGCCTTATTCAAATCCTGAACTTGACATGATAACCAAAGATATAGAGGAACTCGCCAAAGAAAAACATATCCTTGAGACTGATATAGCACAAAAGGAAGCAGACATTAAAATTAAAAATGGTGAAATTAAAAGTCTTCAGGTAGGTTATCTTTCTTTGTTCATTAAGTGTGTATATTCTAGAAGGAAGTGATGGGATCATTAGAGTAACCTGTTTATTCAACAGCCCCCTTATTTAATTTGTTCATTGATAAATTATCATAGCCGGCCGAAGTGGCCGTGCGGTTAAAGGCGCTGCAGTCTGGAACCGCAAGACCGCTACGGTCGCAGGTTCGAATCCTGCCTCGGGCATGGATGTTTGTGATGTCCTTAGGTTAGTTAGGTTTAACTAGTTCTAAGTTCTAGGGGACTAATGACCTCAGCAGTTGAGTCCCATAGTGCTCAGAGCCATAAATTATCATAATCACTGATATCTAGTAACAAATTGACAGCTATACAGATCAAAAACAGAATTTGTTAAGTTACATGTGGACTCTGTTTGAATAAAAGTTTAGTTATTTATGGTTGAGAGAATTTAAACAAAGGTAAGCACGATTGAAAATGCAAAACTCTGAGCTTGAAGTGTAGCTCACAGAAAAATTAAAATCTGTTATCCTTAATGACTACATCCATTTGAACACACTTACTGTAAACTAACCTTGGTTTCCCTCTACAATTTCTACTTCTTACATTTCCCTCCGTTACCAAAATGGCACTGCCTTGGTTCCACAGGATGTGTTCTGAAAACTGATCCCTTCTTAATTTTTTTCTCTATTCAGTTCTGCACCTTGTCATTTGATCTGCCCATGTAATCTTCATCATTCTTCTACAGCACCACATTTCAAAAAATCCCATTCTCTTCTTGTCTGAAATGTTTATTTTCCACTTTTTCAGTTCTGTTGAAGTTTATGCTCCAGACAAAAATACATTCAGTAAAGACTTCTTTACATTTAATTTTATATCTGATGTTAACAAATGTCTGTTTTTCAGAAATATTTTTTTCGTTTTATTGCTAGTTTGCATTCCATGACCTCTCTGCTTTGGCCATAACTTATTTTGCTGCTCAAATATCAAAACTTATCTCCTAATTTTAGTGGCATATTTCCTAATATAACTCCTTCAGCATGGCCTGATTTAATTTGACTACATTCTGTTACCCTGTTGTCACTTTTGTTTACATTCATCTTGCAACCTCTTTTCAAGATCTTATCCATTCCATTAAACTGCTTCTTCAAGTCCATTGGTGTCTCAGATAAAATTGCAGTGTTTTCAGCAAATCTCAGTTTTTATTTCTTCTAGCAGAACTTTGATTCCTTTTTGTAATTTCTCCATGGCTTCCTTCACAACTTGCTCAGTGTACACACTGAATAACATCGAGGATACACTACAACCCTGTCTCTCTTCCTTCACAATTACTGCTTCCCTTTCATGTCCTTTGACTCTCACAACTGAAGTATGGTTTCCACACATGTTGTAAATAAACTTCTGTTCTGTGTTTTTTCTGTGCTTCTTTCAGAATTTCAAAGAGTGAATTCCAGTCAACAACGGAAAAAGTTGGTGTAAGACTTCCTTCAGTATAATCATAGGGTTGAATTGCCTCCCATTTTCCAGTATTTCTCTGGAACCCAAACTGATCTTTCCTAAGGATGGATTCTACCAGTTTTTCCATTTTTCTGTAATTAATTTGTATCAGTAGTTTGTGACCACGACTTGTTAAAAACTGATAGATCAGTAATATGCACACCTGTGAGCACCTGCCCATTTTTGAAATTGGGGTTTGCTTGTCTCATATATTTTGCACACCATATAGAATAGTTTGGTTGTGGCTGGCTCTCTCAAAAGTCTCAATATTTCTGAGGGAATGTCATATGGTCTAGGGTTCTTGTTTTGACTTGGATCTTTCTGTTCCCTGCCAAATTTTTCTCCCAGTATCATATCTCCCTTCTTAACTTTTTAAGTACTGGCTCTTCCCTCTGTGTAATATTGTCTCTTTTGTGTTGATGGTTCTTTGCTGTGGTAGAAGTACTTTCAGCCAGACAGGACACCAGTTATGAAACACAGACAGCTTTATTATGGAAATATACTTAACTCGGTGACAAAACAGCGACAAGATGTGTAAATATGCTTGCCCCAGGGTCACGGTTTGTACCTCACTTAAGTCCAATACTGTGACAAGATATGTGAATATGCTAGCCCTGGTTACACAATTTGTACCTCACTAAAGTCCTGGGTGATTGTTCTGAACTAGAAACATGGTAACTGAAGTGATGCATAAACTTAAGGTAGCTGGCTTGGGGTGTAATGCAGGATTGAATCTAGACTCTCGGCACTGTATATAAATATTGGCATGGAGATACCACTTTGCACACTTCCCGAAGGTGTTGCTCTTTTGCTGGCCTTACATTGGAACCCAGTGTGCACCACTTAGCTGGCCTCCAATGATCTGTATGGGCAGTTGCTAGTGCCAACTGTTGAATCTCAGCTTGGGTTGCCTGGCACAGTGTGTAACAATGATTGACACCACGTTCCTCCCTGCCCCTGTACACCCCCCCCCCCCCCCCCCCCCCCCTCCCCCACCTCTGCACCATCATTGTGTACTGTGACGGCAAGGACAAGTAGTAGGGTTGGGAGATCTGGATTCAGACGCAGGTGAAAAGGCAAGAGTTGTGGTGATGGCGGATCGCAGATCCCCTTCCTCACGCTTCCATGCTCCTGGCAAGTGTTCAGAAACATCAGCCGAAGACCAGACACATTGTGCATGGTTGCACCCAAGAACTGTGAAGTTGCTGATTAAATATCTGCAACTGATGATGGTGAGGTGTCCAGAAAGGCAGCGGGTTTGAGCATTGCAGACCACTGTGGCAGGAGCTGTGGTACTGGTGGCAGCAGCAGAGGCCTTGTGTTGATCTCTGTGGGTGACTCACCCCAAGGGGAAGACTGCACTGGGCATGGGGAAGATAGGGATGGCTGGGACTGCAGAATCGTGTGAGGTTCAGCACCTGTGAACAAACATCTGCAGCAGTATCACACAGTGAAGAGAAGTGCAACTGATTCTAATGCTGCTAATGCACTCCAGACGATCCCCTCAAGACATAAAAGGCCCAAAGCACCTGTTCCCAATAATGAACACCCGATAGTACACTTTCCGCTGGGCCTGAACTTTGTGCACTGCAGAATAATGTAGGACTTCCGTGGTGCATGCATTAGACCATAACTGTAATTGTATGTGCAGCAAAGTGTGCTTCCAGTTGTGCACAGTACTCAGCCTAGTCATCCCACTGGCCATCAAAATCTCTGAATTCGGGTGCCAACATGGATGTTGCTTGTGGTGGTGGTGCTGCTGCTGCTGCTGTACACTGGAGCTGAAGAAACTGAGTAATGCATATGAGCACTGTTGTGTCTGCTGCCCTTGTAACTGTGAAACCTGAGTTAGCGACAGTTCCAACATTGGATTAGCCATGAAGACTAGCGACTACAGCCGCACATGAAGAGAGATGCTGCTGTACCTGCCAGCAACCTAGAACCAGACAGTTAGTGAAACAGAAACTAGCCACAGTCCCTTAGTAGAATAGGTAGCACGTAATAAAGACATATTGACAATGCCAGTTAAGCCCCTGGAAACACCAACTATTGCTGTTCATTGTCTGATCGTGTGGTGGTGGGAACCAACCGGGAACATTGTGCTGATGAAAAGTACCCTGTTGCCAACTTCGGTGTCCGGAGTTCAGCTGCTATGAGAGTGAGAGACCTTTAAGTAGACAGGACACCAGTTACAGGAACACAAAGAGCATTATTATGGAGACAAAATGGCGACAAGATCTGTGAATATGTTAGCTCTGGTGATATGGCTTGTACCTCACACAAGTCAAATCTTTAAATCTTAGGAGCAGCCGACGTCCAGGTCACAGTTATGTACTGGAAATATTTCAATGAAGTGCTGAATGAACTCGTGGAAGCCGACTCGAGCAAATACATGACCGCTTCCAAACACTTGGCACTGCACATACTTCCTGGAAGCGTTGCCCTGTTCATGGCTCTCCATTGGGAGCTAGTACAAACCGCTTGGCCAGCCTCTGGTGATCTGCACAGACAATTGCTACTGCCAACTGTTGAATCTCGGCATATGTTGCCTGGCATGGTGTGTGTAACAGTGGGTGATACCACAGCCTTCTAGTAAATTCCCTTGTACTGCCCTTGTATATATTTCTTCCACCTTTCAACTTTCCTTTCTTTGCTCAGTACTGGCTTGCCATGTGAGCTCCTGATATTCATACAGCTGCTTCCTTTTCTCAAAGATCTCCCCCCCCCCTCCCCTCCCCCCAATTGGTGGCACGTATTTATCTACTACCTAGTTTTGCATGCCTGTAGAGCCTGGCATTTATTCTCTAGCCATATCTGCTTAGCTGTTTGTTTATTGTGTCACTCAGTTTTAGGATTATGTGCCTCAGTCTTAAAAACTGAATCCTTATAAAATCATTTTGTTGTCTGTCTGTCTGTCCTACTGTTAAGAACTCATTTTCTCATGAACAGGTAGACGAATCAAGCTTAAATTTAAGTTTCTGAGTCAGTTCAATCAAAAGATGTGGGCGTTTATGTCACATATTTTGTATTTGATAACTCACTCATCAGAGCCTATAGGGTGCTTCCAGTTGACCTAGAATCATGAAATTTGGCAAGAAGCAACATTTCACACAAGTAGTAAAGGAAAAATTCCGAAAATTGTTAATTTGTAATTTATCACGTGAAAAAACATTTGTTGCCATTTTTATCTGTCTGTCTATTAAGACCCATATTTCTCTGGAACTAGGTGGCATAGCAATTTCAGATTTACGTCTCATATTAAGGTCTAAGATCCCTTGGTGGAATAAAAAAATTTAAGTTTCTAAGTCAATGCGATGAAAAGATTTGACCATTTATTTCACATAGTTTGAAACTCGCAGACTCGCTCATCAAAACCTGTAGGATACTTCCAGATGACCTAGAATCAGGAAATTCAGCAAGAAGCAGGGTTTCACAGTACAAGTAAAGTAAAAAATCAGAAACATGTTAAATTTTAATTGTGTCAAATAAAAAGTATCTTTTTGCCATTTGAGCATGCGTGCACCTGCTCAATTTGTTACAGTTTTATTTATTTTATTTTTTTTTTTAAATTTGTCACATAAATTCAATATTTCATGTGTCACACAAGGATTTTTACTGGGCCTCGTTGTTTTACATATTTGATCCTCTGCTGCCTTTTCTACTTCATGTCACGAAGCTATCCATTTGTCTTTTATTACATTTCTTTACCCAGTTTCAGCCAATTGTTGACCAATGCTTTCTTTCCATTCTGTAATGTATTTCAAACCTTACAATGTCTCCAAGCCACATGTACAACCATCTTACATGATTCTTAAAGCAAGTATTGTCAATGATTAAATTATGCTCTGTGCAAATTTCTACCATTTGGGTTCCTCTTTCATTCCTCTCCTTCCCCAGTTCACATTCTTATACTAATTTTCCTTCTCCTCCTTTCCCTGCTATTGAATTTCATTCTCCCATCGTATTTAAATTTTTCTCTCTCTTAAATATCGGAATAATTCCTTTTATCTCATCATACATTATTTCAATCTCATTGGCAGAGGTAGTTGGCATATAAACTTGTACTACTGTGGTGATTGTTGGCTTCATGTCTATCTTGGGTACAATATTGTGTTCACTATGTTGTTCATACTTACCCATATTCCATTTCCTTATTTATTATTAGACCTACTCCTGCATTACTCCTATTTGTTTTTTGTATAGACCTGTGTACTAACCAGATCAGAAGTCATGTTCTTCCTACTATACACTTTACTAGTTCCCACTATATCTATCTTCAGCTTACCCATTTCCCTTCCTAAATTTTCTTACCCATCTACCCAATTAAGCAGTGTAATGTTCCAGGCTAACCCACAGAATGCCAGTTTTGTTTTTCCTGATGGTATCGGAGATCCAAATGGGGGTTATTATACCTCTAGAATATTTTACACAAGAGGATAACAAAATCATCAAGCCATGTAGTAGAGCTGTATGTTGTCAGAAGAAATAACAGCTGTAGTTTTCCCTTGGTTTCAGCTGTTTATATTACTGACATGGCAAGGCCATGTTGGCTGAATGTTACAGGAATAGCCAGCCAGAACTCGAGGGAAGATATATTATAAAATGCCATGTATATGATTACTGATGAATTAGGTATTATGTCTCCACTAGAGTTCTGATTGGCTATTACTTCTGTATTTCCATAAGCTTCCCTGTTTAGATACCAATCTTACTTTAATTGCAAGAGATAGATACAGTAAACGGTGGATCAGTGCATTGTGCACTGAATATTACTGAAGCTTGTGGAATCAGGTTACAGTATTTACACACATTAAAGTAGACAAGTTAGAATTTTTGCGTTAACTCACCCTTTTTAGTATCTCTGAAATTTTGTTACATAATATTAATAAATTATTCTGAGTGTTCACAGTGGCATCTTCCTTTACAGACATCATCAGCTAACTATGTTGATCACTTTCAGATGTCTTCTTGTTCTTCATCATTCAGTGACAAGTGAAAATGAAGTGGGAGCAGAAATATAGTTTCCCGAGTGAGATTCTGTTCAGCTGTAAAATATGTCCGAACAAGAGTGTTCATACTACTACAAACCATAAAACAACATTGGTTAATTTAGGTCATAGTTGGATCAGGTGTAATATTACTACAGTTTTCTTAACTATTATCTTTGTAGGTACTTTGATATAGAGTTCCACTTCTATGAGCTGCTTTTTAACCAAGCCCTTTCTCTGTGCATTTTCTAGTGATGCCCAACAAAATAGTATTTAAACTAACATGTTTTGCCAGTATATATTTTTAGGTACAGAAACTTCAGGATTACGAATTGGTAATAATTCAACAAAAATAATCAGTTGTTTAAAATGTAATTTAATTGGTCAGATAAAAAATCTTCTTGCCAAGTGGCAGCAGGAGAACACACACGTAAGGGTGTCAAAGTTTGGCATTGAGAAGTCTGTGAAGGGTGATCCACAACATGAGACATGGAGTGCTGAATAGAAGAATTATTCTTTTTGCATGACAGTGTATGATCCCATATGCTCACAGCACACTGAATCAGTTGCCTCAGTTTGAATGGGAGATCACCACCCATCCACCCTACAGCTACAACCTCATGCCCAGTGACATCTCTAACACCACACTATTTTAGTAATATGGCGACAGTCTTAGAGCAGTAATATGGTGACAGTCTTGGTGAGTTCTCATGATATTATTTGTACTGCTCCTTGTGCCAGTGGATCCTCCTCCTAGCAGAAAGGTTGAAGGTGAAGCAGGAGAATTGAAGGTAAAGGACTGGTGAGGTTTAGGAAAAAGGATATAGTTTGGAAAATTTGCAGAGAACCCGAGGTCAGGGGAGACTTAGTTGACAGGATGATAAGGAAAGACTGATTGTTGGGAACTGCACCAGATGAGATTTGAAAACGTTACAAACTTATGCATGTACTGCTGCTGCAGCATGGAAAATGGTAATACTGTATCTTCTGAAGGTTGGAGTGATATCAAAGTAAGGAGAGCTCTTCCACCTTGCTGTGTTTGTCAGTTGACTGCAGTAATGACATGCATTTAGGATGCAGTTCTGTCATGCCTTTGTTCACAGCAGGTGCATGTTGTGCTGGGTAATGCACTTCCAGATGACTGAGCTATGTGAAGAACTTTGCTTAAATAAAGATCACACTTTCTAGAGCATTAGCCCAAACTTCCTTGCTGGAACTAGACACAGAATCTGAATTAAAGATTTATTGTGAGGCGTGTTACACTGTAGATTAAGACTTTGTGAGTTGGCTGACTAGGATTTATACAAATTGTTCGCTTTCTATGACACTGCTTAGAGCTTAGCCTAATAAATGCTACATGTGTTTGTATCTTGAAATGTGCATCTTTAATCACAGTTTCTCATTCCACATGTAATATAAATCAGTACCTTTTGTGGTTAAAATTATTTAAACACTGTTTGTAAAAGCCAGCACCTCTTATTTAGAAAGTCTGACCAATTTGTCTTTCTAGGCTTGAGAGTTCAGTAAATTTGTACATCTGATGTTGGTAAACATTCAACATTGATTCAAATTCATTTAGATTGTTGCGCTTGCAGTTGCCTTGTATCTGAGGGTACGGCTGCAAGCACTTCTAGGCTGGTATTAGTGCAGAATTTAATCATCCGCCCTAACATTCGTTTTTTTTCATCCTCTTTAAAATGACAAGTTCTATCATCTTAGTAGATTTCTTCCTCAGCAAATCGCGATTGGAACAGGCTCCAGGCAACCACGCACAATGCGTAGTAAAATTTTGTGTCATGAGCCACAAATCTGATTCATTACCTATAACCTTGTCCAGATGCATACCTTCGGATACATACATCCCATTCAAACAAATAGCTTACATGTATACACACTTATGTACTACTACATATATTCAAATGCATACAAATGAAATGCAAATGCATAGGAATTGAAAATCAAATCCTAACTACACTTACACTATAACTTATAAACTACTATCTATTTACAATTCAGTCGAGTTTTTTACTCAGTTAAATATCAGTTTCTTTGTTCAGAGATATGAATGGCATTATGTCCTTATGAGGGTACAACCCTTGCACCTTCTGTGTCTCTGGGTGTGCCAACAGGTAGCACCCATCATGTGGTACATTATTATGTGTGGCCAGGTATATAAAATTTGCCACTTTTTATTTATTCTTTTGATACTAGAAGCCTTGGGGGTGGTTTTTCAACATAGCCAAATCTCCTATTCTGTAGGTATATATTCGATTCAGATTTCTTTCAAACTTCGCTTGGGATTCACGGCATAGGCTTGAACCATTTATCATCAGGTACATTTGTCATGACAGTTTCACAGGGTGTGTATCCTGTGGACTTGTGTGGTAAACTGTTTGTGCATCTTTTGAAAGATGGGTTCAAGTTCCACCCACTTAGTCTGTTGGTTAGCTGCGTAGGTTATAATGTATCTATTTAAGTCACAAAAACATTGTGCTATGGGATTTATGCTAGGATTAAAATTTTCAGGCCTGGTCCATACGGATATAATTACATTGTTAATATCCCGCACGTCCAACACCAATCTGATACTGCCATCTGCTTTTGTTACAGGTAGCAGCAGGCTGCTATAAGGTGACATTGATGGATCTATGATCCACCAATGCAGCATTCTCTCTATTTGCCTCCCCATGGCTTACTTTTTTTGTCCAAGGCATAGAGTATGTAGCTCTACAGAAAGTATTGTGTGGTTTTACTTGCATATCGAATTCGTATCCATGAATAATTCTGAGTTTTACAGAAAATACTCTGACAAATTCGTGCAACAACTGTTTAAGTTCAGCTTGTTGTTGCTCACTCAGATAGGCTGATTCAGCTACCTTTTCATTGAGTTTTTGTTTTATGGTGACAGTTTCTTGTGCCCAGCCGGGTTCCTGTTCGTTATCGTTCTCCATGGAGACACTATCTTTAATGCACATTGTGTGTGGATCATCTATGGTTATGTGGACATGCCAGCAATAACTCACATAATTATCCGGGGTCCTAATTAGTGCCAGGTCAGTTCATCAGTTTTGGTAGAATAAGTTCCAGATGGCTTGGGAGAGGTCTATTTTTGCCTTCATTTGCCTAAGCACATCCAACCCGAGGATTCAAGGTACCACTAGGTTCTTTACCACTAGGGATAAGCACTTGATGGCTTTGTTTTCCATGGTTATCTCAGCCTGCACCTGCTTTTTATGATTTGTACCCTGCCCCATAAAGCACCTACCACCTATTACACTACTCTTCCGACAGAATTTGCAATCTCCTCACCCGATCTATACATTTAAACAGCTGTTCATCAATAACTGAGACACTAGCCCCTGTATCCAGAATCACTGTCACCAGTATGCCATTTATTTGCCCCATGGTCTAGGGGTAGCGTCTTTGATTCATAATCAAAACATCTTCGGTCCCGGGTTCGATCCCCGCCACTGCCTAAATTTTGATAAATAATCAGCAATGGTGGCCGAAGACTTCCGGCAGTACAGTTGAAGAGGAATGGACATCTCTAAAAATGGCCATCACAGAAGTTGGGAAGGAAAACATAGGTACAAAGAAGGTAGCTGTGAAGAAACCATGGGTAACAGAAGAAATACTTCAGTTGATTGATGAAAGGAGGAAGTACAAACATGTTCTGGGAAAATCAGGAATACAGAAATACAAGTCGCTGAGGAATGAAATAAATAGGAAGTGCAGGGAAGCTAAGACAAAATGGCTGCAGGAAAAATGTGAAGACATCGAAAAGATATGATTGTCGGGAGGACAGACTCAGCATACAGGAAAGTCAAAACAACCTTTGGTGACATTAAAAGCAACGGTGATGACATTAAGAGTGCAACGGGAATTCCACTGTTAAATGCAGAGGAGAGAGCAGATAGGTGGAAAGAATATATTGAAAGCCTCTATGAGGGTGAAGATTTGTCTGATGTGATAGAAGAAGAAACAGGAGTCGATTTAGAAGAGATAGGGGATCCAGTATTAGAATCGGAATTTCAAAGAGCTTTGGAGGACTTACGGTCAAATAAGGCAGAAGGGATAGATAACATTCCATCAGAATTTCTAAAATCGTTGGGGGAAGTGGCAACAAAACGACTATTCATGTTGGTGTGTAGAATAGATGAGTCTGGCGATATACCATCTGACTTTCGGAAAAGCACCATCCACACAATTCCGAAGACGGCAAGAGCTGACAAGTGCGAGAATTATCGCACAATCAGCTTAACAGCTCATGCATCGAAGCTGCTTACAAGAATAATATACAGAAGAATGGAAAAGAAAATTGAGAATGCGCTAGGTGACGATCAGTTTGGCTTTAGGAAAAGTAGAGAGACGAGAGAGGCAATTCTGACGTTACGGCTAATAATGGAAGCAAGGATAAAGAAAAATCAAGACACTTTCATAGGATTTGTCGACGTGGAAAAAGCGTTCGACAATATAAAATGGTGCAAGCTGTTCGAGATTCTGAAAAAAGTTGGGGTAAGCTATAGGGAGAGGCGGGTAGTATACAATATGTACAACAACCAAGAGGGAATAATAAGAGTGGACGATCAAGAACGAAGTGCTCGTATTAATAAGGGTGTAAGACAAGGCGGTAGCCTTTCGCCCCTACTCTTCAATCTGTACATCGAGGAAGCAATGATGGAAATAAAAGAAAGGTTCAGGAGTGGAATTAAAATACAAGGTGAAAGGATATCAATGATAAGATTCGCTGATGACATTGCTATCCTGAGTGAAAGTGAAGAAGAATTAAATGATCTGCTGAACGGAATGAACAATGAGTACACAGTATGGTTTGAGAGTAAATCGGAGAAAGACGAAGGTAATCAGAAGTAGTAGAAATGAGAACAGCGAGAAACTTAACATTAGGATTGATGGTCACGAAGTCAATGAAGTTAAGGAATTCTGCTACCTAGGCAGTAAAATAACCAATGATGGATGGAGAAAGGAGGACATCAAAAGCATACTCGCTATGGCAAAAAAGGCATTTCTGGCCAAGAGAAGTCTACTAATATCAAATACCGGCCTTAATTTGAGGAAGAAATTTCTGAGGATGTACGTCTGGAGTACAGCATTGTATGGTAGTGAAACATGGACTGTGAGAATCGAAGCATTTGAGATGTGGTGCTATAGACGAATGTTGAAAATTAGGTGGACTGATAAGGTAAGTAATGAGGAGGTTCTGCGCAGAATCGGAGAGGAAAGGAATATGTGGAAAACACTGATAAGGAGAAGGGACAAGATGATAGGACATCTGCTAAGACATGAGGGAATGACTTCCATGGTACTAGAGGGAGCTGTAGAGGGCAAAAACTGTAGAGGAAGACAGAGATTGGAATACGTCAAGCAAATAATTGAGAACGTAGGTTGCAAGTGCTACTCTGAGATGAAGAGGTTAGCACAGGAAAGGAATTCGTGGCGGGCCGCATCAAATCAGTCAGTAGTCTGATAAAAAGGCAGCCTGCACAAGTTCTACTTCTGATTGTTCCATTTGTCACGGATCAATCGTCAACTCCTCTCTGATGTCACAATCATCACTGTATCATAATAAATTAATATTCACATTCTGTCTGCCCCCCCCTCTTTTGTCTTGCCGACCGTCTGGGAAGGGTGTACAACAATTGGCCAGAGTTCAAACTCTGTCACATGCTGCCGGTACCTGATCCATCACATCAGTTATCCTTACACTGTCCTTCGCAGTACAAGGTGAATTTTGTGACACATACACTTGTGACTGACCACTTCATGGCTGTAGCGGGGGCGGTGGCATCGAAATCACATTAATGTGGTTAACGGGTACATGGCCTGCTGGCATTGCACGTTGCGACTGCCAGTTAGTCGGCCCTGTCCGTTGCCACTGCTCATTACTCGTCCGCATGTTTTTATTAGCAAAGGGGGTATTACCTCTTCCTCCACTTCTTCTCTTGGATAAAATTCTCCCCTCCCTTTTGGTTGGAGGCTGGCTCGCATTAGCATAATGATTACCATAATACCCGCTGTGATGCCAGTTACCACTGCTGCTGGCACATGTTTGTCTTTTTATTATAGTTGTCCCCACGAGGGTATTTACTACTATGTGCAAATCCGTTCTTTCATAGAATGCCATTGCTTGATTTTGTATTTTATTGCTCACCTGACCATTATTTGAATTCCCGTATTCATTTTGTCGGGCATCGTCTTGAATAAGGTCAAGGGAATCAATTGTGCCCACAGATTGTTCAAACATTTACTAATTTTTTGCAAATAGTGTTCGGTAATTTTCATTTTAAAATTCACAAAACATTCCGCACCTGCATTGGTTCGTCGCAGTATCGGGTCTCATTTAAGTATCGTTCAAAATACTTTAGGAGATTTCAGCATCTGGTATTGAAAGGCTCGGGGTTATAAACCTGTTTTGTAGTCTTTCTTATACTGACAGAGACCAAAACATTGCCAGGAATTTACTTTCAAAATCTGAAAACATTGGACACTGATCGGCAATTTCCATTGCCTACAGAGCTGCATCACCAGTTATAAAGGATATTACAAAGTGTATCTTCAGTTGTTCAGTCCAAGATAAGGGCAACACATTTCTGAAACTTTTTACAAAAATCACTGGGTGAAGACTTTTCTTTTCGTCATTGAAAGTTTGGAATTGGCGGTGCCTAATCGAGGACTCCTCATGTGCTACAATTGGTAGCACACCTGCATCTGTCACAGCAACAATGCATGGAGATAGTGGCTGCATATTCTCATAGGCTGATTTCTCCATTCCGGCAATACTAATTGGTACATTTCCATACTGCTCTTTTCTTGGCGGTCTGTGGGTCACATGCAGTGGCTCCGCCACGCAATACTGTAATTGTACCCCAACATCAAGTCGACCCACAACTTCTGACACGCTCGTCAGTGCATTGTTCCAAACCTTGTGTAATATCAACAACAGTTTTGCTGATGATTTTCACTTGGCTCTCCAAGACTTTATGTGCCTTGTCAGGCTGGTCTACTTTATCATCTAAATTTGAAACTTGTTGCAGGATGTCTCTGTCCTGTACTACAAGTTCTGCAACTTGATCTTTGACAACATCGATTTCTTGTGACAGATACGAAGCAATTGTGTTGTCGTGTTGGTCGAGAAGCTCATTGAACTTTGTTAAAAATTGAGCATCTCGCTCTTGCACTCTTTTTTTCGCGAGCAATCTGTTCCAGTCTTTCCCTATCTTCAAGTTCATTGTGCTATAATCTCTCCTTTTCATCACGATGTTCATCTCCCAAGTCTAAAAGCACTGCAAGGAAGTATTGTAAAGGTGGTGATGTTGGTAACACATCAGCTGTCAATGTTGTTGCATCACATTTCTCTACACTATCAGCCGTGTGAATTTTTCTACTCATTTGAGTGTGTTCACTAGAATCGAAAGATACATTATCTGTGCAGTGTCACTCATTTTCCACTTCAGGAATTCGAGAGGTTGACGATTTGCCTTGTTCGTTTAATGCAAACTCTTGCACATCATCAGCTGCTTCAAATTTGGACATATTCTTGTTCTCTACTCACTTATCCTTGTGTGTCTTAACTATCGTTACTCAGAATCAATTTCACTGTCTCAGCAAAGACACACAGAAAAATATGATGCACAAAAATAGCACATCCAAGAAACGCTTAAATTACCCAAAACACACAGAAAAATATTGAACATATCCTAAAGAAACTCTGT
This sequence comes from Schistocerca americana, assembly GCF_021461395.2. NCBI lineage: Eukaryota > Metazoa > Arthropoda > Insecta > Orthoptera > Acrididae > Schistocerca > Schistocerca americana. The sequence continues at coordinate 123,178,098 of NC_060121.1, forward strand.
ATAGTGCATGTCAAGATAAATGTGTCCTACACCAGTAAATGACTTTTCACAGTACACCTTAAGCAACACTCTTGCAGTGTACTGTTAATATGCTTAACACTGCATAAATGATTATTTAAACTTTATTACACACGTATGAGTCTCCCATGTAATCAAACTTTACTTTACCTAATTGCCACACATCAGATTGTGTGACCTATTTGACTCAAAATCCTTAAGCTATGTTACACACAGTGAATGAAGTTTTAGTAAATGAATCTTTCGAAAAATAGTTGTGACAATACTACTATATTCACTTTAAGCACAACACTGTAATTAATTTTAGACAACACAGTCAGCACATTGCATGGCCCCCAGATACCTTTCCTTCTCTTGGCTGCCAGCCCAGAGGCACATGCACTTGCACCCTTACCTTTTGTAATTGGTTTTTGAATGCTGCCGTTTATCTCGGTTGAGACACCTGCTATACTGTCATAAAGCTGCAGACCCAAACTCTCCACTGCAGCAGTCTTGTCTATCAGATTTGACTCTCTCTCAGGTGCAATGAATGGTGGTATGTTACATGAAACAATGTTAATGTACATAATTAACTTATGCACCATACTCATTATTACATACATAAAATATATTTCATAAATATACTTTGAAAAAAATTTCTTTGAAAGTCAGATATACTTCAGATTGGTATTATGTACTCATAGTTATGTTGGTATTATGTACTCAATAATTATATAGGTACATTAGTAGATAAATTCGGGCCCCTAAGTTCTGGGCCCCAGTTGTGGTGGTATATAAAAAAATAATGGTTTTATTTGGTGGGTGATAATACGAGGGTTGGAGCTTAAATAGTGGCAACTATTTATTCACAACCGATACAAAAGAGTTACATGTTTGCACCTGTTACTGTCCTTCAAAGTAGTCATCAGCATTGTGTAGAACCTGTTGCCACCGATGTGGAAGGCGTAGTATACCGTTAGCAGAGCCTGTTCTGTTGATGGTGCGAATGGAGCTGTCTACTGCCTGTTGAATCTCTGGAACAGTTCTAAAGAGAATGCCACGAAGAGGTTCCTTAATCTTTGGAATCAAATCAAAGTCACAAGGACTTAAGTCGTATTACTGTTCGTTTTTGGAGCATCACCTATGACCAGCTTTGCGAAAGAAGTGGCGACACTTTCTGCGCAACCCACCTGTCATTTTGCACGACATTGCGTGGCTGCATACAGCACAAGATGTGGGTGCTCTGTTCGGTTGATGGGACTGGGAAGTACTGTACCACCCACCATACTCCCCATACTTAGTCCTTGTGACTTTGATTTGATTCCGAAGATGAAGGAACCACTTCATGGCATTCGCTTCAGAACTGTTCCAGAGATTCGACAGGCAGTAGACCGCTCCATTCACGCCATCAACAGAACAGGCTCTGCTAACTGTGTACTATGCCTTACACGTCACTGGCAACGGGTTCTACACAATGCTGGTGACTACTTTGAAAGACAGTAACAGGTGCAAACATGTAACTCTTTTGTATCAGTTGCGAATAAATAGTTGACACTATTTAAGTTCCAACCCCCATATTATGTAAAACTGTAATTTCCTATTTCTGTTGTGGTATTTGATTTAAAGAGAAATACTCATCATTAGCATTGGGCTCTGATTTTAGCTAGTATGAGACTGTTAAACAAACTCAGTACCACCACAAGCATTTACGTAGACCTTGGATTTTCTATGGTGCGACTTACCGCCTTCTACAGTTAAGTTTGCGTAAGTGGTTGCAATTATTAATAAAATTCTGCATATATTACTCAGAATGTTGTAATAAAAATTAGTTCTTCGATCCTGATGGCAAGTGGTTTAATTATGTACTAATTTTAAAATGACAATTAATACTTGAGATATTTCTGTTTTCATGAAAAGTAATAAATTGCTTTAATTATTTTTCATTAGCAAGGCAAAGCTAAGGAAATTCTCGTCATCTGCCATTAAGCAGCCAATCGAAAATTTACTGAACTCAATACAACAAAAATATTAACGATTGAAGCTTTAATTTAATTTAACTGTCTTTAGAATATTGAATCAGAAAAACGGAGAACTCTTCTGCATTTACATTTACGTTAATGAATGATTTATTAAGAATAATTGTTTTGCTGGCGTAATGGCCGACCTATGCTGCAAGAGAAATGGTGGTCCCCTCAGGAGCACACGATAAAACAACAAATTTACACAAAATATTGATTCACTAATATGAGAGGTGTGAGCTTTACAAAAAATAAATGTTATTACTTAGAAGTATTATTTATATTCTGAATAGTTTTACAGAACTTGCACACAATTATATCCAGCGTACAATGGCATCTATCACCCATACAAGAATCGAAGACGAGAGTGTGTAACGTGATACAATGCCTCTGGTCTTTTTCATTGACCAACACAGATAAAATACAGAAGGTTCAATATCATTATCTTTAGTTCCCTAGAAATAATTTATTTTTCTTCCGAATGTCAGTGTTCATTGCGCAAAAAACATCGCACTTTAACATTTCTAGCATCACATGATGAATTAATCAGAATACAAAAACATTTTTTTTTAATAAATAAATGTATGTGGTGTTCCACTACACTATGACACTGGTTAGAGCAGCTGATACTTGTGTTTGTATCTTGAGATGTGTAGGCAGTGAATTATGTAAGACATAGAAAGACAACCTCCTAAGTTCTACTAGTAGTTGAAATTAGTGAGCCAACTCATTAAATGTGACTAGAAGACAGTAATAAAACAGACAGAAGAAGAGTACCTGGAATGTTACTAGCTTCGGAAACCATTGGAGATGTGTGTTCCAAGTTCGTTACAAATTGTCAAATGCCAGAAATGTAGATTCTGGCAATGCTGGTATAGAGGTACCGGTGGTCTTGATGCTGTTGGTGGAACATTGTCCTTCTCTGCTGTGCACATTAACAGGCCACTGTGCTGTTTCCCATAGACCTTGAATTGTCTCTGAATTAGCTGGTTATTCTTGTTATGACATCAGCTGATGCTGATTCAATAAGCTTTGCATCCGTGATGAAGATAATATGTGATAGTTTGATTTTCTAATTGCTGCTCAAGTGTCCTAGCCTGACATTAAATTAGGCAAATCAGTGCCACAAACTGCATAGTGTCTGGAAACCAAGATGCATATATTCGATGCATCTAGAAAAGTGCTCATAAATTGTGTCAAGGCATGTACTGAATTAATCTGCATCGAATTGACTGGCCTGAAAAGATGTGTGTACTTGGATAACACTTCCTCGAGCATTGTACAGAAAGGCGTGCAGCATTAAGCATGTTTCATTTTCAATAGAGTTCCAGCAGAACAAAAAGTATCGAGTGATGAACGCAAACTATTCAAATCTAAATTGGAAGTTTCCCTCCTAGTGCACTCATTCTACTCTGCAGAAGACTTCTTCGCAGTAGTTGAGAACTTTTCTCTGTGATAGTCATTTGTTTGTATACTCTCTGTTTAGTGTTATTTATTAATAGTTCAAGTCTTTGTTTAAAAATTTTGTAATTGGTATTCTATAAACTATTTATGGTCTCATTTGGCTTGCATGGTCCCACAGAACCTGACAAATAAAGAAGCAGGAGAAGTAGTAAACAAGCCACATCAAAATTCTTGAATGTCTGAAAAATTTCAACTCTTGTGGATTCTTTAAATGAAGCTTCAAAATTTTTACAGATGTCTGTAAAAGAGTTACAGTATCTTATAATTTTCTCTTTGTTACAGAGTGAGCTGGATACTTTAGCTGCCACATTAAAACAGTTGGAAAACCAGAAAGGTGAAGCACAAAAGAGGCTTAATGATTTAAAGAGCCAGGTAAAACATATTTTTTATTTGTAGTCCGCACTGTTTTTCAGAATGCATGCTCAGCTTGTAATATGGTGCTTCTTGAAATGCTTTTATGATTTGGATTTTGTTTGTGACAGATGAGGAAAAAATGTTTTCTTTTCTCTTTATAATTTTAATTAAAAAAATCTAATGATTGCGATGCTTCTTTGGTTTTAATCTGTACCTGTATAAAAAGTGCACTATTTACATAAGAGTTGCACTCTTATATCTAATACTAGAAAGAAAACTCTGTGGACAATATCATGAACATTCAGTTAAGAATGATCAAATCCCGAAACAGAATCAATTGCCGTCGCTGCAGTTCTCTGGAAGTTTTCGGCACTTCCATCAGTCATGTGAAGAAGTAAATAAGACTGGAAGTACAAGTAGACAGTGGGCATACAGAGTGAAATGTTGCTCTGAACTTTTAAAGATGATCACAAGACACAAAACAGAAATAATGTGGTGAAATTATGCATAATGTTAGCAGACACATACAAGTAAAAAAAAGATTCTACCTTTTGGAACTGTCAGATCCTATTCTTGTGAGGTATAGTTTGTGGTGAGTGGTGGGAGGGGGGGGGGGGGGGGGTTCAGTTAGAAAGGAAGAGTGACTCACTCAGACTCTAAGATGAGAGGTGTCTGAGTGACTTGACCCTCCTTTGTAAGCTTCCCCAGTCTTGTCCCTCATTCCTTTCTAGGAAAGGAACCAACTGCTCCAAAAACAAGGTTGTTCTTCCACTCCACCCCCACGCCCTTCGCCGCCTGCCCTCCACCGCCACCACAATCATGTTGGAAGTTTTTGGAATGATGCATCCGGAAGATAAGTGTTGCCTGGCCATTCTGATTCATTGCAATTTCACAATTGCAGAGAAACACAGATAGAATGAAAGTACGCATAAAAGTATAAAGAGGAAGGCAAGGTCTGAAAAACACAAGTACAGAAGTAGAAGCAAATAATGTAATGAAAAGTTAATACTAATAAGTTGAATGATTGTAATACTAATTTAGGAAGCTGAACAAAAATTGCCAGACAATTGAGGGCACACTTATTAAAGCCCACTTAGGTGTATGCAGCTTTTGTGTTGCAGTTTGCATTGGTATGTATTTGTGCGGGAATGATGGGAAGTGAACACAGTGAGTTAGTTAAGAGTCAGATGATCAGATTAGATAGCAGAACCAATGAGAAAATAGTGTTTGATAAATGTCGTCATGGTGTGGAGGAGGGTGTCAAATTACATGGAAATATAAAGAACTACATTGTGCAGAATGTTGTATAAAACAGAATAGTCTGTAAAATTTAAGCTATACTCTTTAGGTTCCTGTGTAAGCATAACCTCGGAAATTGGGACATTTTGAAAATACCCCACAAAGTTTTTGAAACAACCTTTGTGATACACTGCGATCAGTCAGCCATCTCACCCAGTTTTCCTTCAGTCACATTCGTTGGCTTCACCAACTCGCAACCACACGCTAACATTTCCTTGTAACCTACACCTCAGGCTATGCTACAGATCAGTCCAATACTACAGCCCAATTCTCCTTCAGTCACATTGATTGGCTTAACCAACTCGCAACCAATCTATAACATTGAAATACAAAACAATATCCCATGATATATTGTCATATTCTGAGAATCAAGAGAATACAAGACATACATGCTAAAACCAGTAGTAACTTTATAATCTATAAAAGCCAGATCAATAATCATCAGTCTCCCACTATCCATATAGAAAACAAAAGTAATCAATTCACATCTTCTGCTGAAACAAGTAATTAAGTTCAGCAATTCACATTGGCTACTATATACTATCGCTTGATTGCCTACGACCAACGAAAACCAATTGCCAACAACACCACACAGCAGAAGAGCCGCCAACACTGTAAATGCACTGTCTTATTTATATATGCTTTCCTCTTCAAGATTATATAAGTGTTTTGGAAATGATATGGATAAACATGTAGTTTCATTAGATTGTGTAGAACAGAGCTCATGACATAGGTGTCCATGTTGTGGGTTGGCAGGAGAGCCAACACCGTATTATTAGAGGAAGCCGAAAGGCACGCGTTTTAGCTCACGCAGGCTGGCGTGAGGTCTGGTACAGGACAAGGAAATTAGACTTCAGAAAAACGGACGTATCTGGTGGAATACTTAACTTTAATCCATTAATGATAAGTGTCGCTCTTGACGGTACATGATTACAGTATCAGTAGTATCTGGTAATGGCACCTTGCTAGGTCGTAGCAAATGACGTAGCTGAAGGCTATGCTAAACTATCGTCTCGGCAAATGAGAGCGTATTTTGTCAGTGAACCATCGCTAGCAAAGTCGGTTGTACAACTGGGGCGAGTGCTAGGAAGTCTCTCTAGACCTGCCGTGTGGCGGCGCTCGGTCTGCAATCACTGATAGTGGTGACACGCGGGTCCGACGTATACTAACAGACCGCGGCCGATTTAAAGGCTACCACCTAGCAAGTGTGGTGTCTGGCTGTGACACCGCAGTCCACAAAGGCAAAACCTAGCAGAATGACTCTTGTTGACCTGTCGACCATATTACAGATATTAGTTGTACAACAGGAGGCTTTTCTAACAGATGAGGGAACATTTCTAATTCAGCTGGCACCGTGTTAGGGCATGGACCTTTTTTTTTTTTTCATCTGTTACCTCTCTCTTATCACCTACTGAGCAGATTCTATCCATTGTGGTACAGTATTTTGTAATAATGTAAATGTTCTTCTCAGATGTGAATGAGTGATCATTTACTTTTTAGGTTGACTAAAGTTTGCCAAAGAAATTTGCTTACATGTAAGCTCATCTAGGTAGTTTTAGGAAGCAGAAGTGTTCATCAACTTCTTTGCACAGTTAAAGACCCTGTATGAGAACAAATTTTTTCTGTCATGAAGTTAAACGATACAGAGAAGAAAATGTCTATTGTTGAAGGGATGGCACCTGCAATAATTAAGATAGTTGTTGATAGGTTAATTCTGTGTAATATTGCAGAAGTGACTGCCACTTTGCTCAACATACATGTTCAGGAAGGTAGTATGCTTTCTGAAGAAAGGCAAGTGCAAATTTATTGATAGTAAAAGTATTTAATCAGATAAAGAAAATTCGAAGAAAATGTTGCAGCCCTCTAAGCGTCATCCAAATAACTGAACCAAAGTAACTAGTGAAAATTTTATGAGAGTGATGAGGAAAGTATATTGTGCCCACTATTGCTGATCTGATTAGTAGCAGACAGGTTGTAAGCTTTGTTACTATTATAGGAACAGCAATCACAAGGTTGTAAGTTCAGCACTTATTCTTAAGAGAGTTCTCTGCGTATCATCATTTAACACCCCCCCCCCCCCTCCCCCCTCTAGAAAATATCTGGCTGTCCTCCAAACTACTTGAGATAAGACTTTTGTGAAAACTAGATTACTCTACCCAACTTTTGGTAGTTTAAACATATTTTACTGAACTGGAGTCCTGGACATCAATAATAATAATAATAATAATAATAATAATTTAAAAAAGAAACTTTTTTTTCCACCAGTTATCCTTTCAGGGAATTGTAATCATTGTTAAGGAGCCTTCAAACCTCAGAGATGGGTTGTACAGACTCAAGAGATATGATACCAGATTATGAGGCTGTATGTCAATCATTCCAAAAACTTGGCAACAGAAGCTAAGACCCTAAAAACAACAACTTTCGTGGTTGTACAAGCGTTTAGAAGAATCAAATGTGTTCAGTAATCCCTTTTGTGTCAGACTGGCAGATGTACTGCTATCCTGATGTATTTTTAATATGATGATTTAACTACAGATGTACAGGAGTTCGATTCTGCTAGAAAAAGAACGCTAAAATAATCACTTGAGAGATAGTAGGTCGTACATAATTTGACGGGTTAAAAAGAGTGCATTCTGTGAATATTGGGGTAATTTTGGGGAGGCAATACAGGATGTAAGGAACTGCTGGAAAACTGTTAACATTTCTGCAGAACTGATGGGTTTCACTGTGGTTACAAAGAAAACTTTTCTTGGTGGGATAGAGAGTTTGGTGGCAGTCGGGCAAGTTTGGACAGCCAGGAATTGAATCTAAAAAGCAGGTTTTGTGACAGTTGTGGATTGACATGAAAGAATAACAGTGTAGCTACATAGTCTGAAATTTACTCCAGTACACCTACAGTTTGGAGAAGAAAGGTAAACACAGAAAATATGTAGACTAAATTCAAAAAATATCTAGATGTACACAAATACAGCAGTTATTTTAAAGCATGAGCTGGATGTTAATTGACTCTTTATGTTGCCCCACCATGAGCATAACTTTGAATGTGCCCATCATGCCCATTTAAATAAAATCTGAAGGTGACAGTTGTCAAAAAGGATTTTAGTTAGACTCCATATGAACGTACAAAGCAGTCAGGGAGTTTTCATCCATCATTTATTTGAATGAAAAATGAAAAGCTGTACGCATACAGTTTTTCTGTGTATGACATAAAGTGAAAATATTGAGATATTTCAGTTTGTCATAGTGAGCACAAAGACTCCTGTAATGGCATTAATTCTTAGATCATCCTCATTTTGTGATTTCATACATGATTTCTTTTCCCGAGGTCAACTTATGTGTCTGTTTTATGTATTGTTGCTCAGTCCTCTTTGCTGATGATGGCATTTTTTATTGATTTATATTTTATAATTACTTTGGTATTGTGGCATGGGTAAAAGTCCTGACCCCACTGAAAAAGTCATCAAATGTTTGCTGCTTATATTTCCATGTTACCTACATGTCAGGCTATGCTACAGATCAGTCCAATACTACAGGCCAGTTCTCCTGCAGTCACATTCCTTATGAATGTGCATTTTATGCATAATTATGTGAAAAAAGTTGCACTGAAATATTGTTCTTGATCCATTCTTGAAGCATAAGTAGAAACATTTCCTGTACATCTAATCACAGTTGATTACCAGGTCTCCATGAAGATTAATTAAACATACTGATCAGAAGATTTAGTTGGATTTTATTTTATCTATGGTCATACTCAATCCTTTACTTCTAAATTTTTTTATAAATGCCTTTATTTTTATTGTAAAAAGTTGAAAAAAATAAAAAATTACACCTGTAGAGTGCCTGAAACTCACTCGATAATTGTACTTTTGATGTGATTTTGTGTGGCAGATCAAAAACAAAAGAGTTTTCTTGTGACAGTCTTCTGTATTTTACACAGACTGAACACACAAGTTTCTAACGTTCTTATGTACTCAATGCCTTATCTCTTGAGAAATATGTTTCAACTTAACGATTACAATACTTATAAATTTGATTGAGCTGTAGTGCATGAATATTATATTGGACAAACGGTTTGAAACTGTAATGCATCGTCCTTGGTAGAAGACTACTTGAATTTTTGCTTCTTGAGATTTGTTTACAGCATTATTTTAGCTAAAAAAAACTATTATTTGGGCCATTGCTGTTATTGTAGACATTTATGTTTTTTCAGATACATGTAATGCACTGTGCCTGTTAGACTTAATTGCACAAATGGCAGCTTGAATTCATTTTGTTTGTTTGCACTTCGATTTCTGTAAATAATATGCATAATGTTTCCTAATTTGCAAACCATATATACAATTTTGCAGTATTTTTGTTTCTTGTAATGTGTTATTATATTGACTTGGCCAAGCATGGTATTTTATATTCATATTATGTTTGCTTTTATTTTAATTTTGCTTAGAAAACATCTGTAGAGAAAGAACTTAATGACATCAAGCAGGCATTGGAAGAAGAGCAAGCCCAGGTAATAGATTTTTATTTTTTAAATGCTGTGGCAGATGTAGTTGTAGCTTAAAGTAATTGTAGATACCCCCACTAGTTTACTTTGTGTCTTTATTGTTGAATAATAATAGAGAGAGAGAAGGTTGGGTGGGGGTGGGGGTGGGCATAAGGTAGCATTTTTAAATATTCAAAATTTCTGTTCAGTGAGCCAGTCATAATTTCATTACATACTTTACAGAGACTGAAAGGAAAAAATTCGAATGCTGTTACTTTGTCATCAACAAAATTACAAATGTAGTACAGAAACAGTAGCAATAAATTTCCATCAGATTCGTTATACTGTATTTCTTCAGTACTTACACAGTAAAGTGATAAAATTGATTTGTGAAATTGTTCAGAAGAGTTTTGTGATTGCTGTAGATATGTAAGGGGAGGGAGTTTGAGGAACATAATACAAAGCGTTCTTGCAACCAGAGTTTTTGATCAAGAAATTAAACTTTGTACAAGTTTTGTATACTCACAAGGGAGAGTCCTCAGAGAGCCAACCAATTCAGGTACCGTTATTCAGCAGGTCACTGGTGCACATCATAAAATGAAATACTGTTAGATATTTTGCTGCACAACCCCTGGTTTTTGAGAAACTATCCCTAAAGTTCATGATGCGCAGTCGACTCAGAATTGACAGGATCGATAGATACTTGAAAACTGAGCATTTTTAATTAATACATATGAGTCTACAAACACCTATTTTCCTGGAAATCAAGGAAAGAAACTTTCTTGACTGCAGCTTAAGTACCCACAAGGTATGCGCAGTTAAATGAAACTGCTCCTGATGTAGTGATCAAGAGGTCTAGGTGTGGAGTGTTGTATATTTTCCATTTCAAAATTGATAGGTATAGGAGGGTTAATAAGGTAAGTGAACGAATAGGGAATAATAAGGTAGGCAAGTAATTTTTCCGAGCAATATGGATCAGTAAAGAATTAAAAATGTAATCCTGGTCGATTTACGATCTCTCTTTCGCTCACTCTGTTCCATGTCCTCAATTACCTACAATATAAACATTCAAAGCAAATATACTTGCGGTATCAAGATCATCTAGTGAATGGAATCTTCATGTAACTACATCTTTCTTTCGGAAGATTCTAGAATTCTCCGCTCCACACCCAGACGCCTTGGTCCCTATGCCAGTGATGGTTTTGTTTAACAGCAGATATCTTATGGTGACAGAATCTGCAGTAAAAAAAGTTTCTTTCCTTGATTTCTAGAAAAAAATGTCTTTGCAGACCCCAAATGTGCTGATGTAAATGCTCAATTTCCAATTATCTATCAGTCCCATCAATTCTGAAGCAGTTGTATGGCATGATCTTTAGTGATAGTTTTCTCAAAAACAGAGCACTGTTGAACCAAAATTTCATTTTAGGTTGTTCACAAGCAACTTGCCAAAATAAGAGCGGAATTGCTCACCTGTGTTTGCGCCGTGCCCATTGTTTGTAAATGTTTATGGGTTATCTCCAGTTTGAGAATTTCGTGGGTTCAAAATCAGATTGTGTTGCAAAGACTGTTACATAATAGTTGAGATTTCGAGGATGGTTGTGAAATACGGCAGCAGAAATTGTCATAGTTATAGCGCACTGGAGAGAGACAGAAATACTGAAAAACCAGAACTGCAGACAGTGGGAGACAGGTGCTAACTATCCTGTGAAGACTTAGTTAAAAAATTCAAAGAACCAGTTGTGCAGAATCTGGGAATACATTGTAGCCTCCTACTTATCACTGTCTTAGGGTGGCAAAGACTAGATTAGACTAATTACTGTGCACACTGTGGCATTTAAGCAGGTATTCCTCTTCCACTTAATATGTGAATGAATGGAACAGTAAGAAACACTAAAAAGTTGTACAATAGGTTGTGCCATCTGCTATATGTGTCACAGCTGTTTGCAGAGCATGGATGGAGATATAACAACATTAATTTGTAAAAATAAATGTTACTAACATAATTTCCACTCTAACAGTTGTTAATGTATAAAAACTTGTTTTGGTGACTATACCACTACTGTGGTGTTGTCAGTATTTGTCTTCTAATCATAGTACTAACATTTGTTGAATTTTTCTAGTTATTTACATTCAAACCTATTCCTTTTTTGAAATTTATTCTTCTTATATGTTACAGCATTATAAACTGTAATGTTATCAGATTTTTAATTTTCATATACAGCATATTGTCTGTAAAAAGACACTATCATGAAAGATGTTCAGATTTTTAGCCGTGTCTATGCTGACAAAATCATTGCTGCAGCTACAAGCTCTAAAATGCATAGCTTTCAACAGAGCTTCATATGTTGTTAGTGCCAAATTATTCTCAGGAATGTGTATTGGCATAAGTAATGCCTATATTTAACCCTGTATCATATATCCAGTAGAAGATAGTGTACACTGACCACTGATATTAACTAAATTTCAGATATCAACTTTAAAAGTAGGCTTTAAGTTGGTTCCGTAATTTCTGCAATTGACCCAAATTTCCAAATACATTTAAGTTGATAAGAGAATCTGCACTCTGCTGTTTCAACTAATTTGCTAAATGTTGGGAAGAAAAGTGGTAATGTAAGTAAATTTAATGCTCCCACAGTATGTGCCAAGAATGTGATATAATTCTGCTTGCAGAAGTTTCTACGAAATGTCAACATGTCATAAAAAGCATGTATGGTGGCAGATGAAATGCTGTAGCTAGACATGTCAATTATTTTTGGGGGGAACACATCAGTTGCTAATTAATGATGTAATAGGTAACAAAACACAGCAAAAAAATGCATAAAAATTTATGATGCCATTTTTTTCAGCGGATCTTTGTATTTTCAGAAAAAAAATGAAAATGTTGGTCCCACATAAGTGGTGAAGTACATGGCTGATTTATGTCTTTCTTTGTGTAAAAAAATCTGAAAATGATCATTGAAATGCATCATATCTAGGAGATGTAGAAAAAAAATTATGGTACTGATTTCCCTATTTCTCACAGAGTTATGAGCAAAAGATAGTTGCATGTACCTACAAGGAATTTGTATCTCATACTATTAATGGTGAGACATGTTTTTATGAGCAAAAGCAAACCTATGCATTGCATAGTGCTAGCCAATACTTCAAAGAACTCAGCTTAACTGTTAGCAAAAACAAGACAGTTGTAATGCAGATGAATAAAACTCACTCTATGTAACCAATTTTTGGAATGTGAATAATTTCACATATCTTGGTAGTATTGAGGCAAGTGATGAGAGTGCCAATTTTAAGGTTTTGAACACGATAGTCAAGTATCCAAACTCTTCCATTTAGTGCAGAGACTTGTCCTGAATATGGACAGTACTCTAAGAGCTAAGCACACTATGTTCAAAACTTTCCTTCTGCCCATTATGTCTTACAGTTCGGAGAAGTGCGTCATAACCAAAAGGCACATAATCAGTTATGAACTTATCAAATGAAATTACTTAGATCTGCTCTACAAAAGACAAGAGCAGAAATGAGCACATCAGGGGAACCTGCAAGTGGAGATGAGTGTGAAAGGTAAGGCTGATTACAGTGAGATTGAAGTGCTTTGGTCCAGGAGAACAGATACTGTTTAAGCTATTTCCCTGTCAGTATTTGGAAAGGCATGTTTCATCCAAGAAATGGGGTGCCTGGGCTAAATTAAAGACGACCTCAAAAGAAAGGGGAGATATGCTGTGGTGAGGGAAGAAATCAACCAAGGCAAGCAGATTGAAGCAAATCATTTGAAAACATCCTACGCAGCTTATTGGCAGTACATGATGATGATGAAATTATAATCATCATCATCTGCATCAACAGTGATGATTATTGGTTTGATAAGTAAAATGTGTCAAACGAATAGTTGAAAGCAGATTTTCCTAACTCGTACCTACATGTATCAGACCAGTGACTCATTGTTTTATGCTGTACCATATCGTGACGGGCATGCACAAAGATTGTTAATGTCCTCATAACAGAATATTGTACTGAGTTAGACTCTTGGGTTATAAAAGGTGTTCTCAGTGGTAGCAGCCAAGAAGAAAAATATATTAAGAAGAAAATTTATTCCTGGAACTTACTTAATGTATTTTGATCTTTAAGGACTGTATACATTGCTTAAAGTGGAAGGTTATGTACACAGCTAAATTTGTATTTCTTAGTTTATGCTAAAAACTATCTGTCAGTTATCAGTCTAGTATCACAAGTCTCACTCTTATTCCATTGTATATTTTTTTCTTCACATTTAATAGAGCAATCTATATCTCTGTAATGACATTATATAATTATATTGTCCTACAGGTTGATAACTTGAGACGTCAAGCAGATGAGCAGGAAATGAGCCTCAAAGCGCAAGAAGAAGAACTGAATTCAAAGAAGCAGGAACTGGAAGGTCTCAAACAGGAAGAAGCAAGATTAGAGCAGCAACAAAAGGATTCTAGGAATCAGCTTGACAATCTGACAAAAAATTTGCAAGATACACAACTACAAATTAGCCAGGTATATCCTCCCTTTTGCTTTTCGATCTTCTTGCATTATTCTTGTAAATACATTGTTTTTGTATCAGGTTGCAGAGGTAACTGTGAGTACCCAATCATTCTGAACCTAATTGTGGACTGTTGTATATGTGAATACACACACACACACACACACACACACACACACACACTCTCTCTCTCTCTCTCTCTCTCTCTCTCTCTCTCTCTCTCTCTCTCTCTCTCTCTCTGTCTGTGTGTCTGTGTGTCTGTGTGTGTGTGTGTGTGTGTGTGTGAAAATAGTCCACAGTTTACAAATCAAGAAACCAAATTATCGTGTCACAATGTATTACCAAACTACATAGAGGAATTTTAAAAATAAGACACACTTCAGGGCTTAGTTTATTGTTTGTTTTCTGAAATATGTATCAGATGCTTCTGTTTGGACATAAGAAACATGAATGGGGGATGGAAGTAGACTGCTGATGTTCCCATGAAACTTAGATGGATGATTGTTCATGTGAAACAGTGGAGTGCGCCATCGATGTTTACCAAAGATGTAATCACACAAATTGATGTTCAGTGACAAATGAGCAATGCAAGTCATAGTAAAATTTACTGTTATAATGCTGGGAGTACCGATACACAGAAAGTGTGTGCCACTCGCAGCAAATAAGGCAACTATTCTTCATAATGAGCCCACTGTGGAACATTTTATAATAATTATAAATATGTGGTTAAAGGACATTATGGGGGGCAGGACGTGAAACGAGCTGACTTGGAGCAGGAGAGGCACCACAGGACATTTTAATTTACACTGTCTATACTTTTACAAATAAATTCATAAAACTTTGTTAGCATGACCAGGAAGGATTCAGGACTCACACTCATAGCAGAGGAAGTTCAAAAACATAACAAAACAAATTTTTGTTACATGTGAAATTTCATCATTTTTTCACTTGGTATTAGCTGCATTTGTTGCCGTAGGTACACTTTTCTTCATAAGTAAGAGAGATTCTTCGATGAATTTTGCACAGCATACAAACCATACTTACATATAAAAACAAAGATGAGGTGACTTACCGAACAAAAGCGCTGGCAGGTCGATAGATACACAAACAAACACAAACATACACACAAAATTCAAGCTTTCGCAACAAACTGTTGCCTCATCAGGAAAGAGGGAAGGAGAGGGGAAGACGAAAGGAAGTGGGTTTTAAGGGAGAGGATAAGGAGTCATTCCAATCTTAAAACCCACTTCCTTTCGTCTTCCCCTCTCCTTCCCTCTTTCCTGATGAGGCAACAGTTTGTTGCGAAAGCTTGAATTTTGTGTGTATGTTTGTGTTTGTTTGTGTATCTATCGACCTGCCAGCGCTTTTGTTCAGTAAGTCACCTCATCTTTGTTTTTATATATAATTTTTCCCACGTGGAATGTTTCCTTCCATTATATTGAAACCATACTTACAGGCGTATGAAAGTCTAGAATTTCCCAAATCTGTTAAAAACTGTGGTAAAAATTGAGATAATTAACTATAAAATTCGAGTTTTCTCTAAACGCGAAGTTTAAAACGTAACAGCCTATTCATTTTTCCATAGATTAAATAAGTTCTAGGGTTTCATACACCTGTAAGTATGGTTTGTAATCTGTGCAAAGTTCATCGAAGAATCTCTCTTACTTATGAAGAAAAGTGTACCTATAGCAACAAATGCAGCCAACAGTAAGTGAAAAAAATCATGAAATTTCACATTTAAGAAATATTATTTTTTCGTGTTTTGAACTTCCACTGCTATGAGTGTGAATCCTGAATCCTTTCTGGTCACGCTGACAAAGTTTTATGAATTATCTGTAAAAGTATAGACAGTGCAATTTAAAATGTCCTGTGGTGCCTCTCCTTCTCGAAGTCAGCCCGTTTGATGTCCTACCCCCCTTAAGAAATCGAGGAGTGTGGGCAACAGATTGATGCCCACTTTCTTTACTTCGGGGTAGGAATTTTGTCACTGCAACACTTGAAGAAGGTAGGGCAAGAACCAAAGATCGGTATGCTAGAGTATGCTTTGTTAAGGTTGCTTAAAACACAAGTATTTGCTGAAGTTGGCTACATTCACCTTAAAGATCAGATATGCCTCTTTAAACTTTGTTTTCACCCATCCACGGGCATTGCTTTGAGTCCCCAGAAGCAATTATGTTTGCTTGTGAAGTGTTCAACTTTACCATGAAGCCCATAGGACCATCACTATGTGGTTACTGAGGATACATCAGTGCATATATTTTCAAGGAGCATAAGTTGTAAGAAATGGAGAGCAAGCTATAAGAAAATGAGGTATTTGCAGTAGTTTCTCAAATTTTTAGGTGACCTTTGTGTGTAAATGAACAAGATTCTAAATGAACAGTGCAGTATGCAGCTAAATATTGTACAGTACAGTTTTATACAGCTTCTCACTCAAGTAAGTAAGTAAATAAATAAATGTAAAAATGTTTGTTACTTGAATGAGTATAAAATTCAAAACTTTGTACACACTGAGATGACAGGCTTTTATTATTGTAAAATAAAATTCTGTTTCTACATTGGACCTGTGCAAAATTGTATGATATAAATATTGTTTGTAAATTTTCAGGTAAAAGCAAAGATTACTCATCTCCAAGAGCAGCATCGACAAATGAATGATGCAATTGCGATGTATGATACAGCTATAACAGCAGGAGATACTTCTACTGTTGTGGACACTTCACTGAATATTAAACCTGAATTCAGAGATCCTGAGTACTTAAGAATTTGTGGTGGAAATGACAACAGTCCTGTTGAACAGGTGTGGATCATTATTATATTAATTTATGAGCTGAAGTTAAATTTAAATTGTGTTCCTGATAGTAGTTCAGGTATTCAAACTTTCAAGCAGCAGTTCCCCAGCCTTGTTTTGTTATTGAAGCACTTAGCTTAAATGATTCACACATTTCCTGATAATTTAGTCTCAAGATTCATACAGCACCCATTCTATTTGTATGCATACTAGGTTATTAGTTTCACATCTGTTTCTGCCAATTCCTGTAAGGTATCGTTGATCATACCAAAATTCAAAATCCGAGAGAGATTTTACAGTTCTTTGTCATAGCTGTCTGAGCAGTCTGTAATGTGTTCAACGTATTCAGTAATTCTTTACATTATGATCCATTTCTTATCATCTATTCTTGCTGTATAGTCGGATTAAAGCTTGAAGTCTTTAACCCATGTGAACTTCAGTGTGTCGAAGTCTTAAGTCTAAGTGCACGACGCTGTGGCTATTGGCTTTCAAACTGGAATATTGTAAATTTATTTATTTACACATCTCGTTCGATAGGACCAAATTGAGGAGCAAATCTTAAAGATCATGGAATGCGTCACTACATGAAATTACAGCATAAAAATAACAGACAAAATGTTTATGAATCCAAAGAAAGTCAAGTCATAAGTTTAGGTACACTCAATCAGTAATATAACATATGAATTAGCATAATTTTTCAAGGAACTCCTCGACAGAATAGAAGGATTGACCCATGAGGAAACTCTTCAGTTTAAATTTGAAAGCGCGTGGATTACTGCTAAGATTTTTTAATTCTTGTGATAGCGTATTGAAAGTGGATGCAGTAGCATACTGCACACTTTTCTGTACAAGGGATAACGAAGTGCAGCCCGAATGCAGATTGGATTTCTGTCGAGTATTAACTGAGTTAAAGCTGCTAATTCTTGGGAATAAGCTGATATTGCCAAGAAGAAACAACAGTAAAGTAAATATATATTGAGGGCAATGTCAAAGTACCCAGACTAGGGGACAGGGGTCGACCAGAGTTTCACGAACTTGTACCACTTATTGCCCGAACTGCCCGTTTCTGAGCCAAAAATATGCTTTGAGAATGGGAAGAGTTACCCCAAAATACAGTACCACATGACTTTAGTGAATGAAAGTAAGCAAAGTAGACTATTTTTTGTGTCAAATAAGCACTTCAGATACTGTTCGAATAGTAAAAATGACAGCATTAAGTCTTTGAATGAGATCCTGATTGTGGGCTTTTCACGACAGTTTCCTATCTACCTGAACACGTAGAAATTTGAACTGTTCAGTTTCACTAATCATATGCCCATTCTGTGAAATTAAAATGTCAAGTTTTGTTGAATTGTGTGTTAGAAACTATAAAAACTGAGTCTTACTGTGATTTAGCATTAGTCTATTTTCTATGAGCCATAAACATATGTTATTTATGAACTGCACTATTTGAAACAGAGTCAATGTTTCACACAACAGCCTTTACTACCAAGCTAGTGTCATCAGCAAACAGAAATATTTTGGAATCACCTGTAATACCAGAGGGGGCCCAAAATTGATCCCTGAGGTCCCCACCCCCCCATTTGACCGTACCCCACTCAGACCCCATGTCACAGCCATTCTCAGCATTGTGAATAATGACCTGTTGCTGTCTGTTGTTAAAGTAAGAGGTGAACCAATTGTGAGCTATTCCCTGTATTCCGTAATGGTCCAACTTCTGGAGCAATATTTTGTGATCAGCACAATCAAACACCTAGCATTCAAAACCTTTTGTTTAATCCATCCAGTGCTTCACAAAGAAAAGAGATTATAACATTTTCAGTTGTTAAACAAGTTTCTAAATCTGAACTGTATATTTGATTGAAAATTATGCAAATTATGTGACATAAAATGATCAGTTATCGTTACATACGCAGCCTTTTCAGTAACTTTAGCAGACACTGATGGCATAGAAATAGGTCTGAACTTGTCTACGTAATTCCTTTCTCCCTTTTTATAAAGCGGCTTACTACTGTGTAGTACTTTAAACATTCAGGAAACTGACCATTCCTAAAGGAAAAATTACAAATATGGCTAAGTACAGGGCTAACATGTGCAACACAGTACTTTAATATTCTGCTAGGCCCTCCATCATATCCATGAGAGTCCGTAGTCTTTAGTAATTTAATTAGTGACTCAGTCTCTCCCTTGTCAGTATCACAGAGTGGTATTTCAGACATCATTCTCAGAAAGGCATTTTCCAAGAGTGTTAGATGATTCCCTGCAGAAATTAAGTCTTTATTTAACTCACCAGCAATCCTCAGAAAATGATTGTTAAATACTGTACATATATATGACTTATCAGTAACACAAATATTATTACTGCGAACTGACTTTATATCATCGACCTTGTGCTGCTGACCAGACACTTCCTTCAAAACTGACCATATGGTTTCAATTTTATCCTGTGAATTAGTTATTCTGTTTGTGTACCACATACTCTTTCCCTTCCTAATAACATTTTAAGCACCTTATAATACTATTTGTAATGGGCTACTGTAGCTTGATTATGACTACTTCTAACATTTTGATACAATTCCTGCTTTGTTCTACATGATACCCTCATACCACTAGTCAGCCACCCAGGTTGCCTTGTACTGCTTGTACACTGTTTAAAACATTCTAATGGAAAGCAACTCTCAAAGAGCATGAGAAATGTCTTAAGGACAGCATTATATTTATCATCTATGTTATTGGCAGTATAAATGTCCTGCCACTCTTATTCCTTATCGAGGATTAAACCTATTTGACTTTCTTTTTTTCTTTAAATCATTTCAATTTAACATACAGTATGTCAAACAGTAAGTTTAATTTTAATTGCAGAAGTTGCAATTTTGATTGTATGGTAATTTTTGGATGAGATTTAATGTCATCATCATCTGGGTATCTTTCCAGTGAGCTAGGTAGGACTTTTATGGATATCATGCCTCTATCACTTCCTGTCATTATAAGCTCCCTCTCTTTCTACATCTTGCAATGCTATTCCTGGCTGATTCATCATCATCTTGGACAGTTTCCAGCCACTGGCTGGGTCTGTCGGGAACACAAGCCTCTCCATCGTGTTCTGTCTTTCCACCATTCCCCCTCTTCCACCTTCGTCCAGTTCTCTCCTCTTCTCGTCACACATTCCTTCACTCCCTTCACCCATCTATCTCTTGGTCTTCCTCTGGGCCTCTTCCCCTCCAGTTGCAGATCAAACATCCTCTTTGGAATTCTTCCCTCATCCATTCTCTTCATGTGTCCATACCACTGCAGTCTTGATTTTTCTATCCTGTCCTGTACTGGTTCCTCCTTTAGTCTTTCCCTCACATACACATTTCGCAATCTGTCTCGTCTTGTTACACTCAACCTGCTCCTCTGGAACTTCATTTCACTAGCCTGTATTCTACTTTTGTCGCTTTTGTGCATTACCCATGTCTCACTTCCGTATGCCAATATGGGGACAAAGTAGGTTCGGTATATAATTCCCTTGGATTTCTGTGGCACCTCCTTGCTCCAAATAAGCCCCCTATTGCATTTGTAGAACTGCCCTGCTTTTCTGCACCTTTCATTTATTTCCATTGCGTTTCCCCCCTTACTTTCAATCATGCTTCCCAGGTACTTGAAGTTCTCTACTACTTGTAGTTTTTCCCCTCCACAAGTTATATCCACATTTGGCCTATTCTTCTTCCTTGTTGTGACAATTATTTCACTTTTCTTTGCAGAGAAATGCATTCCATATTGTGCTGCCGTTGCCTCCCATGCATCTAACTGCTCTTGCACCACCTCCTCGCAATTTCCCCATAACATCAGGTCATCGGCAAAAAGCACTGCTTTCATTTTATGATCTCCAATTGCATCTGATACTTGCTGTAGGATTTCATCCATAACAATAATAAACAATAAAGGCGAAAGTGCACTTCCTTGTCACAGCCCATTTTCCAGCTTGAACCATGCAGTACGTTCCCTCCCCACTTTCACACAACTCTCACTTCCCTCATACATTTTTCTGACTTTTCGTGTTATCTCTTCATCTATCCCTTTTGCATTCAGCACATCCCAGAGCTTGTCCCTACAGATACTGTCATACGCCTTCTCAATATCTAAAAAGGCCATGATTAAGTCCTTCCCGTACTCATAGTGCCTTTCCTGCAGTTGCCTTACCGCAAATATGAGGTCCGGTGTTGATCTTCCCGGTCTGAAACCGTACTGCTCCTCTTGCAGCCTACTTTCAATACTGCTTCTTATTCTCTTCTCCAGGATCTTTTCATAGATTTTCCCACAGTGGCATAGCAGGGTGATTCCTCTGTAGTTCTCACATCTCCTTTTATCCCCTTTCTTGAAGATCGGGACTATAATTCCTTTCTTCCAATCCTCCGGAATTCTGTTCTCCTTCCACACCACCCTCAGCACTCTGTATAGCCACTGGGTTCCTACTTCTCCTGCTGCTCGTATCATATCCACTATTACTTCGTCCCAACCTGGTGCCTTGCCCCCTTTCATCCTCTTTATGGCTTCTTCCACTTCATTCCAAGTTAGATCATCAATTTCCCCATTATTATAATCGTCTGCTGCCTTAGGCTTTCCATCGCTGTTAGTTACCCGCTTGGCGGCATTCAACAGATCTTCAAAGTACTCCTTCCAAATCTTTTTGAGCTCATGCATTTCCTCCACAACACTTCCATTATTATCCATGATCCTCAGGCACTCGCTTCTGTCGTTCCTCTTATTTCTTACCATGGTGTAAAGTACTTTTTTGTTCCCTTCACTGTCCTCTTCTAACATTCTTGTCCATTTTTCCATCCACTTCTTCTTTTCCGCCCTTACTATGGTCTGTGCCGCTTTCTTGCTTTCCTTATATTTTACCCTAGCTTCCTCTGTTCGGGTCTGGAGCCATTCTCTGAAGGCTTTGTTCTTTCGAAGTACTGCCTCTTTACATATGTTGTTCCACCATGGGGTTTCCTTACTTCTCCTCTTTGTGCTAGTTCTTCCGCACACAGTCTCAGCTGCCTCAACTAGAGCCCTCTTAAAACCTCCCCATTCTTCTTCCACTGTTCTCTGATCTTCCTTTGGCAGCTTCTTCCTGATCAGTGTCTGGTACTGGGTCCTCTGTTCATCCTCTTTCAGCATCCATGTCTTCAACCTTTTCTCCTGTATATCTGTTGCCCTCCTATCTTTTTTCTCTCTCAGGGTGGCTACCAACAGCCGATGGTCACTGTCTAAGGCCTCAGATGGAATGACCTTAACATCTGTGAGGCTGCTCATCATCTGCCTATCCACTAGTACATAGTCTACTACTGAAGTTTGGGACCAGTCTCCACTGTACCAAGTTATTTTGTGGCTACTTCTCTTCTTGTACCAGGAATTTGCGATCGCCAGCCCATTCCTCTTGCAGAATTCCAGCAACAATTTTCCTTCTCTATTTCGGTTCCCCCAGCTCTCTGGTCCCATTATCTCCTCGAATCCTTTCCTATCTGTGCCAACATGTGCATTGAGGTCCCCAATTATAATCTGATTACCTCCATTTAGCTGCTTTTGCATGTCATCTTCAAATTCCTCCTTCTCCTTTTTTGTACACCCCACCTGTGGGGCATATGCTTGGATGATTTCAATGCTTTTTCCTTTCACTCGTACTCTGGCTTTTATCATTCGATCATTGATACCTTTCACCTCCTCCTGCAGACCCTCTCTGACCACTATTGCCACTCCATTTCTTCCCCTCTCATTCCCTATCCAGTACAGTTTACATCCTTTACTTAGTGGTTTTTCACCAACTCCTCTCCACCTAGTCTCAGCAAGTCCCAAGATGTCCAATTTCCTCCTTTTCATCATTTCTACAATTTCTTCTAACTTCCCAGTTAGAGTCCTTACGTTTAAGGTGCCCAGTCGTAAACCATCTCATAATCCTTTTCCATTGCTTGGTCAGTTTCCTTTAAATCCGTTCCGTGATCCGAGGCATGTTCCCTTTTTAAAAGCAGTTGATTTATCCACTACTGGCTTGCTAGGCCTATCCTGGCTGATTGTCTTCATTTATTTGATCTAACCATCATCTTCTGGGACATCCAATAGGTCCCCTTCCATGTAGTGTCATTTCCAAGCAATGTCTAGGGGTTCTAATCCCTTGCATCCTTTGTATAGGCCCAAGCCTTTTTCAATTGTGCAGTGTGTAATCCCCGCCCCCATAGTGCAGGCACTAGCATATCATTCATAATACACTTGTTTCTAATTTGGTCTCGTACGTGATCTGTTCAAAAAATTCTGGAATTCGGTCCACAAAGTTTTTCTGTACTTACCTTTCAGTTATTGTCCATGGTCTCCTTTGAAATACTCTTCTCCCAATTGATACACCACTCCCAATGCTGTTTACCCTTCCAGAAACAGTCTTAGTATGCCTCTTGTGGATTGCACAAATTGCCATCTGCAAATTTTCTTTTATCTCATCTGTTGTTGCAAATGTTCATCCTTTCAATGGGCTTTTCAACTTTGGAAATAAAAAAAAGTCTGCAGGCACTAGGTCTGGAGAGTGTGGAGGTTGAGGTAGCACACTGATTTACTTTTCTGAGCAATAGTCACACACCAAGAGGGATGAATGTGCAGGTGCATTATTGTGATGCAAAGCCATGAATTGCCTCACCATATTTCAGGCTGGTTCCTTTTCACATTTTCTCACAGGCATCGCAACACTTTCCGATAGCACTTTTGATTAGCAGTGTGTCCCTGTGACATGAATTTGTGATCCAAAAGCTCTTCAAAGATTGTGAGGTGAAGGTCTATCTGGTCTTGACGCGTGAGTGATGGGAAGAACTTGGCAGCAATGCGATGTATTCCAAGGTGCTGTGTCAGGATTTCTTGACATGATCCAACTGAAATGTTACATTCCTCTGCAGTTTCCCAGTCAGTCAGTCAGTCTTCAACTGACAAGCACAGCTTCGTTGATGTTCCTGACATGATCGTTCTTGGTAAATGTCGAAGGGTGTCTGGAATGAGAGTCATCTTTAACTTCCATCCAGCCATTTTTAAACAATGTGAACAATTTATAATACCGAGTATGGCTTAAGCACTCATCGCCGCAGGCTTCCTGCATAATTTAGTGTGTCTGTGTAAAGGTTCTCTTGTGTTTCTCACAGAATTTAATGCAGGTGCATTGCTCCTCTTAACTCTGTCATCTCGAAATTCACAAATTGTGCGATGCAACGTTCTACCCAACACATCACTGAACAATAACTAAAAGACATACAGCAATGAAACTTAGAGCAGTTACACATTAAACACAAGCATGTGCAGGGATGCCAACCACCTTTTGCTCCCATGCACCATTGACGTGGAATTATGAATGTCGTGGAATTTTCTGAACAGACCTAATATTGTCTTTTGTACAGTAGATAATAAGAATTTCATTTCATGAGCTTGTAGTTTGCTGATGTCTTGTTCTGTTAACACACAGATTTCCAAGCTGTTTGTTGTGACTGGCAGAAGGTGTTATTTGAACATGTTCGGTTTGGCTTCTACGAGAACTGCTTTATTCCTAGAACAACATGCAGCCTTTTAACGTTCTGTTTTGAACTTCTAACTTAGCATTCCCATGGTTTGATACAAAACTTCCAAGATAGCTGATGCTTCATACACTTTCAATCTTTTCTTCACGAAGTTTGACCATATATTAGTTGGTGCTCAATTTCATTGCTACTATTTTCTTCTTGCTTGTACTCATTAAATTTGTTAGTACAGCAATATAAGTCCCATTTCTCTCTCTCTCTCTCTCTCTCTCTCTCTCTCTCTCTCTCTCTCTCTCTCTCTCAGCCCCCCTTTTTCCCTCCTTCTGTCCCCCCAGATGGCAACATCCCTTGCAAAGACAAATGCATTGAGATCTCCAGAATCTACAGCTTTAATTTTTTTGACAATTACATCCAATAGTGCAATGAAAAGTAGTACAGATTGTGAACTACCTCATATGCCTTTGTTTGTTTGGAACATATCTGATTTGCCATTTCTTACTTTGTACTGCTGTCACAGGTTTTGTTAGCAATTGGGTCTCAAATTGGAGAGCTTTGAACATCTAGATTATGCAGCCACTGCCATATTTTGCTCATTGGAACATTATCAAAGGCTTTTTCTATGTCTAAAAATGCTATAATCATATTGTATGGAAAGTTCTGGTTAAGAATAACAAATTATTTAAGAATAAAGGAGACGGCTCACCTAAAGACAGAAGTGCTATGTCATTGACATATACACACACAAATGGTACAGAGCTTTACTTTGCTAGTTTTCAGAATGCAATTCCTTTCTTAAGCATGTTGGAGAAACATGCAAAAAGCACGCACACACACACACACACACACACACACACACACACACTGTTTGGTGAGGCTGACCTTACGTTTAAGCCGGGGAAGTTACAGGAGTGAAGGATGAGCTGTAAGGATAGCTCCCATCTGCGCAGCTCAGGAAAGCTGATGGTGATGGGGAGAATCCAGATGGCACGGTTTGTGAAGCAGCCATTGAAATCTCGCATGTTGTGCTCTGCTGCATGTTGTGCCACTGTGTGGTCCACCTTGTTGTTGGCAACAGTTTGATGGAGGCCATGTATTGTGGCTGACAGCTGGTTGGTTGTCATACCAATGTAAAATGCCGTGGCAGTGGTTGCAGCAGAGCTGGTGTATAAGATGGCTGCTTTCACAGTTGGCCCAACCTCTGATGGGATAGGATAAGTCTGTGACGGGACTGGTCTTGCATCTGAATATTCCATAAGTGTATGATCCCTGTGGCAGGGGATTGGGTGTAGGAGTGGCATAGGGCTGGACTAGGATGTTGTGGAGGTTGGGTGGGTGGCAAAACACCACTTTGTGAGGGGATGGAAGTATCTTGGGTAGGATGTCCCTCATTTCAGGGCATGATGATAAATAATCAAAGCCCTGATGAAGGACGTGAGGCCTTCAGCATACTGGGCAAGGAAGTTCTCATCACATCACTACAGATCTGTCTGCCAAGGGTGACCAGGGTGGATTGGAGGAATTTTGTGTGGAAGGGGTGGCAGCAGTCAAAGTGCAGGTACTGTTGGTGATTGGTTGGTTTGATGTGGACTGAGGTGTGGATGGAGCCATCTGAGAGGAGGAGATCAACATCTAGAAAGGTGGCACAATGGGCAGAGGGGCACCAAGTGAAATGGATGGGAGAGAAGGTGTTGAGTTGTGCAGGGATGAGGATAAGGTGTCCTGGCCTTGGGTCCAGATTATGAAGATGCCACCAATAAACCTGAACCAGACCAGGGATTTGGGGTTTTAAGAAGCTTGGAATGTTTCCTCTACCTGGATTATGAAGAGGTTGGCATAGGAGGGTGCCATGCGGATGCCAGTGGCTGTGCCACGAATTTGTTTGTATATCTTCCCTTCAAAAGTGAAGTAGTTATGGGTTAGGATGTAGTTGGTTAGGTGCGACAATGCAGCGCTTCTGCCTTTAGGTGAGTCGTCTCCTTTATCCCTAAATAATTTGTTACATTACAATCAGATTTTTCCCTTTTCCATTAGTTGCCTAATGGCAAAAACGAGGTCAGTTGTTCTTCCTTAAACTGGTGTTCTATCATTATTTGTAGTCTCTTCACTGTAATCTTTCGTAATATCTTATGACATCGTTATTACAGGGTAATTCCTCTACAGCCCTGCACAAGTTACAGAATGTAAACCTCTACTGGGATGATGACATCTCTGGTATATATAACATCCCATGCCATGGTCAAACACAGTTCAGTAGTGGAAGCCAACGACATTTCTGCATCACCTTCAAAATTCTCACCAAACTCCAGAATGAGATTTTCACTCTGCAGCGGAGTGTGCGCTGATATGAAACTTCCTGGCAGATTACTGGCAGAAGTAAAGATGTGAGGACCGGGCGTGAGTCGTGCTTCGGTAGCTCAGATGGTAGAGCACTTGCCCGCGAAAGGCAAAGGTCCCGAGTTTGAGTCTCGGTCCGGCACACAGTTTTAATCTGCCAGGAAGTTTCATAGCAGCTGATATGTCATGCCACACCTGCTTTGTCAGTTTAATTCCACATCCAGTGGGGAAAAGAATATTTAACTGCAGTGTTACAGTGAAGGGAAAAAGCTCATAACTTCACTGTGTTCGCAAATGCAGACTAGTTCATGAGCTACGCAGTTCATGTTGTCAAAAGACAAAATGGTCAGAATGTCTTGTAAACAGTAACATTAGACATCTTCGGTTGTTTAGAATCTTCATAAATGAACTTCATTGTAGTCTGGATGAGCCCTTGATGTATACATTCTGCATTGTCACTGTGGAGAGACACACACATCCACAGTAACCTGCTCCCAAGCTACTTTTTACATTCAAAATGTCCTACATTGCTGTTTTATCTGTCTTGCGCCAGGTGTTATATTTTGACAAACATTGAAAATTTCTGTGTGCTCACAGAATTTTTGCAGTTTCGAAGGCACACTGTGATACAAATTGTTTCCTTCTGTGAGGCGATCTGTATATAAACTGAGACCATGATTCAGGTAGAAGCTAAGAAAATGTGCATATTCTTAGCAACATGCAGAAATTATAAAATTTCTGATTAGGTGTGGTATGTTTTAGTGAACAGTCGAAGAACTGAATTACCTCCTCCCTGTTCACATGGACTGATATAAAACTACGCATGAATAATGTTAACCATTTTGTGATTTGTACGAAGTTGAATGCAACCCATATATGCCCAACGGGTCCCCATGGGGTCATTTTTGTTCCACTGTGAAAACCTCATTGCGAACTGCTACTACAAATAACTGCTACAGTTGTTATCTGTTGCTACATGTGAAAATCGTACAACTCCATGAAGGAAAAAAAAAAAAAAGTTCTGGGCATATGTGGGTTAAAGGCAACACTTGCTACACTTTCCTGTAGTTATTTGCTTTCTGTCATGACTTGACTAAATGAATGGAGAGTTTGATAGGTCTCTCTCTCTCTCTCTCTCTCTCTCTCTCTCTCTCTCTCTCTCTCTCTCTCTCTCTGTGTGTGTGTGTGTGTGTGTGTGTGTGTGTGTGTGTGTGTGTGTGTGTACTCTGACTTAGTAGGGTCTAATGGATGTAGAGTGCAGAAGTTATCTTAATAATATTAGGCGTGCACAAGATCTACATCTACATCGATACTCTGCAAACCACAGTATGGTGTGTGGCGGAGAGTACCCTGTACCACTACTAAGTGGTTTCCTGTTCCACTCACAAATAGAGCAAGGGAAAAATGACTGTCTAAAATACCTCTGTAGGGACCCTAATTTCTCATATCTTATCTTCATGGTCATTATACGCAATGTATGTTCCTGGCAGTGGAATTGTTCAGCAGTCAGCTTCAAATGCCGGTTCTCTAAATTTGCTCAACAGTATTTCTTGAAAAGAACATCGTCCTACCTCCAGGGATTCCCATTTGTGTTCCCAAAGAGTCTCTGTAACACTTATGTGGTGTTCAAACTTGCTGGTAACAAATCTATCAGCCCGTCTCTGGTCAGATTGAAGGAAGACATAGAAGCAATTCAGTCCTTTACAGGTGAACCACTCTTTCCTAAAATTATCCCAATAGACTGAAGTTGACCATCCGTCTTCCCTACCACAGTTCTCATGTGCTTGTTCCATCTCATATCACTTTGCAACATTACGCCCAGATACTGAACTGCATTAACGTACACTCTTCCACATTTAGGGCTAGCTACCATTCATCACACCAACTGGAAATTTTGTCAACGCTGTCTTCTATCTTCACTCAACTTCAACACCTTATCCGTACAACCACACTGTCATCAGCAAACAGCTGCAGATTGCTGCCCACCCCATCTGCCAAATCATTTATGTATATAGAGAACAGCAGCAGTCCAATCATACTCCCCCTGATGATACCCTTGTCTCTGATGAACACCCTCTGTCGAGGACAACATACTGGGTTCTATTATTTAAGAAGTCTTGGAGCCACTCACATATCTGTGAACTTATTCCATATGCTCGTACCTTCAGTAACAGCCTGCAGTGGGGCCCCATGTCAAATGCTTTCATGAAATTGAGAAATGTGGAATCTGCCTGTTGCCCTTCATCCATAGCAGTATATCATGTGAGAAAAGGGCAAACTGAGTTTCACATGAGCGATGCCTTCTAAAACCATGTTGATTTGTGGACATAAGCTTCTCAGTCTCAAGAAAGTTTATTATATTTGAACTGAGAATACGTTCAAAGATTCTGCAGCAATAGATGTTAGGGATATTGGTCTGTAATTTTGTGGATCCATTCTTTAATTTGTAAAATTTAACAGGAATTCCATCTGGACGTGGTGATTTATTTGCTTTCAAGTCTTTCAGTTGTTTCTCTACACCAGCAATGCTTAGTGTGGAGAGATGCATAAAACGAGTCTTTAGACTGATGACTATAATGACAGTAACAAAAACAGCACTCATTTGGACTTACCTTGTCTTATGAAGCCTTGACGTTTAAAGTTTTCATTTTCTAAAACCATAAGTGTTCACAATAACTCGTTACAAATTGTGGTTGTGTGTGTATTTTGCTTCTTGCAACCATGAAACTGTATTTTTTAGGGTTTTAATATTGCAAAGTAAAATCATAACAAAACATCAGTTTGAATAGGATGTAGTGTTTCTGGACTAAAATTATCTGTTTTTATTGAAAGATATAATATTTTGTGTAAACTACTGTGTGTTATATGTAAACCAGACAACATATTTCTTTACTTTTGTTATTTGTGTAAGTAAATTGAACTAGTAATAGTAAGAAAATTTCTAACATTTTTGCAGAATAAGGCATTAACAAATAACAATGATCCTTTTGGTGGGATGAATGAACATTCTGAAAATATTGGAGGATTTGATGGAGAAGATCTTTTCAGCAATGGTATGTATGTAAAACCTTAAATTTCAGTTGTATCTAGTGGAAAACAAGCAAGACAAGTATAAATGCAAATGTAATAATCTGTTAATCTCTAGCATTTAGTCTCATATGATAAGAGTAAGTTATTTAAATTCACTGTACCAGATGGTTATGATTAAAGTGCAGCTGCTCGCAGAGGTCTAGTGTGGGCTCCAATTATTACATGGCAGTGAAACTTGGTAGATATTCTAAAACATTAATGCAGAACCGATTTACACTAGAAAAAAATTGATTTGAATTTTGTCCAACAGGTGCAAATCTGGTACTGTGACTACAAGAAATATGTGTAGAAATGTTTCCATATGTTATGAATTAGACATCGTATATGGGCAGAAATGGTCAAACAAGTGAGAAAGGCATAATGTCAATATTATTATTAATTGCCCCTTACACACGTTGTTGAGTATGAGCACCAGAGATGTCGATGAGATGCTGTACAGTGCCAGGTTTGCACCTGGTGGCCAGAATTGGAACAAATTGTTTTCCAGCATAAGTTGATTCTGCATTAACACATTTGTATATCTATCAAGTTTCGCTACCATGTGGTAATTACAGCCCACACTGGACCTTCAAGATTATCTGCACTTTCATTATAGCCACAAAGTACTGAACAGCTATGTTCATAACATAATGGTAGTAATTATTGAATCAAAATAAATATTATTTAAACATCCTGTTGATGAAAAGCCTGTTATAGCTGGAAGAATGAGTACAGATAAGGAATTTAAAGAGCTATTTTTGTAGTAATCACTTTGAAAAGAAGGGGGAATGGAGGTGTGGGGGCAGGGGAGGGGCAGCTGCGCACTGCATGAATATCAAGAGCTCATATGGCAGGCCAGCACTAAGCAAAGAAGATAAACCTGAAAGGTGAAGAAATATGTAGAGGGGCTGCACATACAAATTGAACTTGGAAGATAATATCATAGACAGGGAAGAGGAAGTAGATGAAGACGATACATTGTGAGAAATACTTCACAGATTCCCTCAGAATTATTGACGTCCTTGGGAGTGCCAAAAATGTTAAAACTATTCCACCTGTTGTGAAAGATATGAGATGAGGAAAGCAGTTCCAGAGTGCAAGACGAATGTTATAATTTCAATTCCAAATAAAGCAGGACTGAGACATGTGAATATTACAGAACCATCAGTTTAATAAGTCATGGTTTCAAAATACTGACACAGATTACTTGCAGAAGAATGGAAAAACTAGTAGAAACCAGTCTCAGGGAAGATTAGTTTGGGATCCAGGGAAAAAAGAGGACTGCATGAGGCTATACTCATCCTACTACTTATCTTAGAAGTTATACTGAAGGTAAACAAACCTGTATTTATAACATTTATAGACTTAGAGAAACTTTTTGACAGTTTTGACTGAAACACATGCTTCGAAATTCTGAAGATAGTAAGGATAAAACACAGTAAGGAAAAGGTTATACTTGGCTTGCACTGAAACCAAACAGCAGTTGTAAAAGTCAAGGGGCATAAAAGGGAAGCAGTGGTTGAGAAGGGAGCGAGAAAGGGTCTTAGCCTAGTCCCAATGTTGTTCAATATGCGCATTGAGCAAGCAGTTTAGGAAAGAAAAGAAAAATTCTGAGAAGGCATTAAAGCTTAGAGAGAGACAATAAAAATTTTGTACTTTGCCGATGACATTTTAATTCTGTCAGAGACAACAAAAGACTTGTAACCTCTTTTCAACACACTATCCATTCTGTTCAACAGCTGTTCCAAGATTAGTATCAACAAAAGTAAACCAGGGGTAATGGAATGTAGGTGAATTACATCAGATTGAATTAGGAATAAGGCAGTAAAAGTAGATGAGTTTTGCTATTTGAGCAGTAAAATGATAATGTCAGAAGTAGTAGGGACGTAAAAAGGCAGGCTAGCAATACCAGGAAACATATTTCTGAAAATTGTGACTTGGTTAACACTAATACAAATTTAAATGTTAGGAACTCTGTGGAGTGTAACCTTGTACAGAAGTGAAAAGTGGATGATAAGAAGTTTAGACAAGAAGAGAACAGAAGCTCTTGAAATGTGGTGCTATAGAAGAATGCTGTGCATTAGCTATAGGCCACGTAACTAATGAGGTGGTACTGAATTGAGTTGGGAGAAAATACATGTATGGCACAATTTGACTGAAAGAATGGATTTGTTGATCCCAAGACACTTTCTGCGGCATCAAGGAAATGCCAGTTTTATATTACAGCAGAGTATAATGTGGATGGGGGTGTAAACTGTGGAGGGAGAGCAAGGGCGGAATACAGTAAGTAGGTTCAGATGGACCTATGTTGTAGTATTTATTCAGAGATGATGAAGCTTGCACGAGGTAGACTAGTGTGCATTAAACTACTCTTTGGACTGGAGAGCAAAGCAACAATATTATCATAATTTTGTACAAGACATTTTCTATCAGCATACATTGGATACTGAGTTCTAACAAAATGGTGACATGCTGAAACAAATGTTATTTTCTTCACCCACAAAACTGAGACAGAAGCGTGTACCAAAAATAGCCTTTTGAAGATATTGCAAAATGACATGTATGCCGACAGAGTTTAATTCAGAATGTTGGCATCAGATTCTGATGAAAATTATATGTACCATTTTCGTTTCCCACTAATATGGAAAACATGGTTCTGAGAAAAGAGTGTTTAAAATTTTAGGTTAAGTATTTATATTTAACTTCGACTTCTCTAATCAGCAATCCCTAGCCCATACAGTAGTTCTTCCGGATTCAAAAGGAGGTCCTCCTCCACCTTTTATATGGCCATGGTTGTTTTTGCGGGCTTATTTGGCAGCTTCTGTCATCTGCCACACTGCTTGCTCAATACATTTTTTGTCTGCATCCATACAGAAGTTGTAACAGGCAGAGGCAATCTCAAGTTTGAAAGTGTTCAAAGTTTCCATAATGCCTGTTAGAACATTGCTGAAATTCCATGTCAACTAGTGTTTTCATGCCGTGAATGGTTTTTGGAGAAACGTTTTCACAAATAGTCTTGTAACTCGGCCTGCTGTCTTCCATGGTTGGTTTTGAGCAAATCGTCTGTGTTCTGTTTCCACTAGAAATGTCCTGAGACATGCACCTGGTTGCGAGGTGGCATTCAGCTTTTGGTTCATTGTACCTGTCAGTGATCTGGGATTCTTGTTGCATTGTTAGCAACTGCACTGGAGGATCCTAGACTTTACTCAGTGCTCACTGATGGCTGATTCAAGTTACCTGTTCCATCCAAATGTGGCTCCAATGTTCTTGGCAGCTGATGCCCCCCATTCTAATCATTTGGTTTTCATAAACCCAGGTCATCTTTCACATTTCCCTGTAGTTCTCTTATTTTAGTAGGTGGGCAAAATGCACACTTGATGTTAAGTTTCATGAACGCACAATGGATGTTATGTTTCATGAGAATCCTGCTGATCATGGCACAAATAGATCCTACATAGGGCAGGTAAGCCACAGCCTTCGCTTTATCTTGCTCTTCTTCTCTATAATGTGGCAGAGTGGCTGGTTGAAAGGAATTTGAATGTTCGACTGTGTATTCATTTTTGAAGAAGATTGCTCATAGATGCTCTATTTCTGATGTCAAACTACACTCCTGGAAATTGAAATAAGAACACCGTGAATTCATTGTCCCAGGAAGGGGAAACTTTATTGACACATTCCTCGGGTCAGATACATCACATGATCGCACTGACAGAACCACAGGCACATAGACACAGGCAACAGAGCATGCACAATGTCGGCACTAGTACAGTGTATATCCACCTTTCGCAGCAATGCAGGCTGCTATTCTCCCATGGAGACGATCGTAGAGATGCTGGATGTAGTCCTGTGGAACGGCTTGCCATGCCATTTCCACCTGGCGCCTCAGTTGGACCAGCGTTCGTGCTGGACGTGCAGACCGCGTGAGACGACGCTTCATCCAGTCCCAAACATGCTCAATGGGGGACAGATCCGGAGATCTAGCTGGCCAGGGTAGTTGAGTTACACCTTCTAGAGCACGTTGGGTGGCACGGGATACATGCGGACGTGCATTGTCCTGTTGGAACAGCAAGTTCCCTTGCCGGTCTAGGAATGGTAGAACGATGGGTTCGATGACGGTTTGGATGTACCGTGCACTATTCAGTGTCCCCTCGACGATCACCAGTGGTGTATGGCCAGTGTAGGAGATCGCTCCCCACACCATGATGCCGGGTGTTGGCTCTGTGTGCCTCGGTCGAATGCAGTCCTGATTGTGGCGCTCACCTGCACGGCGCCAAACACGCATACGACCATCATTGGCACCAAGGCAGAAGCGACTCTCATCGCTGAAGACGACACGTCTCCATTCGTCCCTCCATTCACGCCTGTCGCGACCCCACTGGAGGCGGGCTGCACGATGTTGGGGCGTGAGCGGAAGACGGCCTAACGGTGTGCGGGACCGTAGCCCAGCTTCATGGAGACGGTTGCGAATGGTCCTCGCCGATACCCCACGAGCAACAGTGTCCCTAATTTGCTGGGAAGTGGCGGTGCGGTCCCCTACGGCACTGCGTAGGATCCTACGGTCTTGGCGTGCATCCGTGCGTCGCTGCGGTCCGGTCCCAGGTCGACGGGCACGTGCACCTTCCGCCGACCACTGGCGACAACATCGATGTACTGTGGAGACCTCACGCCCCACGTGTTGAGCAATTCGGCGGTACGTCCACCCGGCCTCCCGCATGCCCACTATACGCCCTCGCTCAAAGTCCGTCAACTGCACATACGGTTCACGTCCACGCTGTCGCGGCATGCTTCCAGTGTTAAAGACTGCGATGGGGCTCCGTATGCCACGGCAAACTGGCTGACACTGACGGCGGCGGTGCACAAATGCTGCGCAGCGAGCGCCATTCGACGGCCAACACCACAGTTCCTGGTGTGTCCGCTGTGCCGTGCGTGTGATCATTGCTTGTACAGCCCTCTCGCAGTGTCCGGAGCAAGTATGGTGGGTCTGACACACCGGTGTCAATGTGTTCTTTTTTCCATTTCCAGGAGTGTATATTGCTTTGAGAAGTTATATGTGCCTATTCTTTGGTGCTGGGTTATGACAGTTGCTAGCCTGTATAAATCATTGTTTGCAATACACACTGCAGCCAAACAATCTGTCTGCTCTCCTTTTGAAAGTATATCCAGAAATGGCAGCTGACCATTGTTCTCCAGTTCCGTGGTGAACTTTGTATTTGTGTTGTGTTGTGGTCTTCAGTCCTGAGACTGGCTTGATGCAGCTCTCCATGCTACTCTACCCTGTACAAGCCTCTTCATCTCCCAGTACCTACCGCAACCTACATCCTTCTGAATCTGCTTAGTGTATTCATCTCTTGGTCTCCCTCTACGATTTTTACCCTCTACGCTGCCCTCCAATACTAAATTGGTGATCCCTTGATGCCTCAGAACATGTCCTACCAACCGATCCCTTCTTCTAGTCAAGTTGTGCCACAAACTTCTCTTCTCCCCAATCCTATTCAATACTTCCTTATTAGTTATGTGATCTACCCATCTAATCTTCAGCATTCTTCTGTAGCACCACATTTCGAAAGCTTCTATTCTCTTCTTGTCCAAACTATTTATCGTCCATGTTTCACTTCCATACATGGCTACACTCCATACAAATACTTTCAGAAATGACTTCCTGACACTTAAATCTATACTCTATGTTAACAAATTTCTCTTCTTCAGAAACGCTTTCCTTGCCATTGCCAACCTACATTTTATATCCTCTCTACTTCGACCATCATCAGTTATTTTGCTCCCCAAATAGCAAAACTCCTTTACTACTTTAAGTGTCTCATTTCCTAATCTAATTCCCTCAGCATCACCCGACTTAATTCGACTACATTCCATTATCCTCGTTTTGCTTTAGTTGATGTTCATCTTATATCCTCCTTTCAAGACACTGTCCATTCCGTTCAGCTGCTCTTCCAAGTCCTTTGCTGTCTCTGACAGAATTACCATGTCATCGGCGAACCTCAAAGTTTTTATTTTTCTCCATGGATTTTAATACCTACTCCTAATTTTTCTTTTCTTTCCTTCACTGCTTGCTCAATATACAGATTGAATAACATCGGGGATAGGCTACAGCCCTGTCTCACTCCCTTCTCAACCATTGCTTCCCTTTCATGCCCCTCGATTCTTATAACTGCCATCTGGTTTCTGTCAAATTGTAAATAGCCTTTCCCTCCTTGTATTTTACCCCTGCCACCTTCAGAATTTGAAAGAGAGTATTCTAGTCAACATTGTCAAAAGGTTTCACTAAGTCTACAAATGCTAGAAACGTAGGTTTGCCCTTCCTTAATCTAGCTTCTAAGATGATTCGTAGGGTCAGTATTGCCTCACGTGTTCCAACATTTCTACGGAATCCAAACTGATCTTCCCCGAGGTCGGCTTCTACTAGTTTTTCCATTCTTCTTCTGTAAAGAATTAGCGTTAGTATTTTGCAGCTGTGACTTATTAAACTGATAGTTCGGTAATTTTGACATCTGTCAACATCTGCTTTCTTTGGGATTGGAATTATTATATTCTTCTTGAAGCCTGAGGGTGTTTCGCCTGTTTCATACATCTTGCTCACCAGATGGTAGAGTTTTGTCTGGACTGGCTCTCCCAAGGCCGTCAGTAGTTCTAATGGAATGTTGTCTACTCCCGGGGCCTTGTTTCGACTCAGGTCTTTCAGTGCTCTGTCAAACTCTTCACGCAGTATCGTATCTCCCATTTCATCTTCATCTACATCCTCTTCCATTTCCATAATACATCGCCCTTGTATAGACCTTCTATATACTCCTTCCACCTTTCTGCTTTCCCTTCTTTGCTTAGAACTGGGTTTCCATGTGAGCTCTTGATATTCATACAAGTGGTTCTCTTATCTCCAAAGGTCTCTTTAATTTTCCTGTAGGCAGTATCTATCTTACCCCTAGTGAGATAAGCCTCTACATCCTTACATTTGTCCTCCAGACATCCCTGCTTAGCCATTTTGCACTTCCTGTCGATCTCATTTTTGAGACGTTTGTGTCCCTTTTTGCCTGCTTCATTTACTGCATTTTTATATTTTCTCCTTTCATCAATTAAATTCAGAATCTCTTCTGTTACCCAAGGATTTCTACTAGCCCTCGTCTTTTTACCTACTTGATCCTCTGTTGTCTTCTACTTCATCCCTCAAAGCTACCCATTCTTCTTCTACTGTATTTCTTTCCCCCATTCCTGTCAATTGTTCCCTTATGCTCTCACTGAAACTCTGTACAACCTCTGATTCTTTCAGTTTATCCAGGTCCCATCTCCTTAAATTCCTGCCTTTTTGCATTTTCTTCAGTTTTAATCTACAGGTCATAACCAATAGATTGTGGTCAGTCCACATCTGCCCCTGGAAATGCCTTACAATTTAAAACCTGGTTCCTAAATCTCTGTCTTACCATTAGATAATCTATCTGAAACCTGTCAGTATCTCCAGGCTTCTTCCATGTATACAGCCTTCTTTTATGATTCTTGAACCAAGTGTTAGCTATGATTAAGTTGTGCTATGTGCAAAATTCTACCAGGTGGCTTCCTCTTTCATTTCTTAGCCCCAATCCATATTCACCTGCTACGTTTCCTTCTCTCCCTTTTCGTACTACCGAATTCCAGTCACTCATGACTATTAAATTTTCGTCACCCTTCACTATCTGAATAATTTCTTTTATTTCATCATACATTTTTTCAATTTCTTCGTCATCTGCAGAGCTAGTTGGCATATAAACTTGTACTGCTGTAGTAGGCGTGGGCTTCATATCTATCTTGGCCACAATAATGCATTCACTATGCTGTTTGTAATAGCTTACCCGCATTCCTATTTTCCTATTCATTATTAAACCTACTCCTGCATTACCCCTATTTGATTTTGTGTTTATAATCCTGTAGTCACCTGACCAGAAGTCTTGTTCCTCCTGCCACCGAACTTCACTAATTCCCACTATATTTAACTTTAACTTATCCATTTCCCTTTTTAAATTTTCTAACCTACCTGCCCGATTAAGGGATCTGACATTCCATGCTCCGATCGGTAGAACCCCAATGGTTTTCTTTCTCCTGATAGCGACATCCTCTTGAGTAGTCCCCGCCTGGAGATCCGAATGGGGGCTATTTTACCTCCGGAATATTTTACCGAAGAGGACGCCATCATCATTTAACCATACAGTAAAGCTGCATGCCCTTGGGAAAAGAAAAGAATTTGAAGAAATTGCTGTGCTCATATGTGGGAGAATTGTATTCATCACGTCTACAACTTTGTATTTAGATGGTACCAATTCCACATAGACTGTGTGGATTGTTATAGATACATACAGAAGGTATGCCATTATGTCTGATGTCAGCAACACTGGTGCAACTGCATACCCAGCAACTAAGAATTTGAAGAAATTGCTGTGCTCATATGTGGGAAAATTGTATTCATCACATCTACAACTTGGAGTTCTTGCAATGTCTCAAGCAACTACATGTCATGAAATCTGATGCAGTGCTGTCTCCCTGTTTAGCAAGATACCACTGAAAGACTCACAGGGACAATTGCAAAGAAATTTTACAATGCTTTGACAGACTTGTTCAGGCATTACTGACTTCAACATGTTTACTGTAAGCGAGCCAATATTACAAGCAGATAGGAATAGTTCCCATGGGCAGCCCCGTCTCCGATAGTTACCAATCTCTTTATTGAGAAATTTTAGGAAAAAGCATTAGAGATTGTTAGATACAAACCCACTTGCTTCTTCAGGTATGGATGATACCTTTGTGATTTGGCCTCATGATAGGGAGAGGCTCAGTGAGGTCCTGGAATGTCTTAACTCATGCCACCCAGATATAAAGTTCACCATTGAGCTGGAAGAGAATAGTCAGCTGCCATTTCTGGACGTACTTGTGAAAAGAAGAGCAGATGGGTCATTTGATTACAGTGTGTGTCACAAACCAATGTGTTCTGTACTATACCTGCGAGCTAGCAACTGTTACCACCCAGCACAGAAGAGGGAAGTTGCAAAGACATTGATGGACAAGGCACACACGTTATCAGACCAAGATAGTTTGACATCAGAAATAGAGCATCTGCACTCAGTCTTCATCAGAAGTGGATACACAGTCTGATTCAGAAGGCTTTTCAACCAGCCACTTTGTCACATGACAGAAAAGAAGAGCAAGATGAAGCGAAGGCTGTGGCTTATCTGCTGTATGTGGGATCTATTTCTGCTAAGATTAGCAGGATTCTCAAGGAACATAGCATCAAGTCTGTGTTCTGCCCACCTACTAAAATAAAAAGACTACTGGGAAACGTGAAGGATGACCTGGATTTATGAAAACCAACTAGAACAGTTGGCATCACCTGCCAAAAACCTCGAAGGCACATTCGGCTGGAACAGGCAACTTAAATCAGCCATTGGTGAGCACTGTCTGGAACTTAATCATTCCATTAACTATGAAAAAATGAGGGTCCTGGCGCAAACCCCCAGATACTGGGATAGAGTTAAAAGAGAGTCAATAGAGATAAAGGTGGCAGAAAACCTCATGATTTGTGACACTGGGCACAAATTCAGAAAAACCTGGGAATCGACAGTGCAGATACTGAGAGTGCAGCAATGACAGCAGCAGCAGAACTCGACATAAAGAACTGAGAATGTGGATGTGGGGTACAGACTCCAGATAGAGCACAAGGTAAACTGTACTGAGAACAGAGCACCAGCTCACTGCCAGCCGCCTCGGATCGAGGATGCTTTTTAATTGTAGCTATAGTTACAATATGTGTAATCATAATGTAGTGGCTTAACGGTAAAATTGTGAACTCGTATCCCAGGATTAATAAGCACTGAGATATTATAAACCCTTCAGTTGTGCTATGGTGGCCCAGAAATGCAGAAATATCCACAGTCAGTTTGTACTGTCCTAGCTGCTCAGTGCAGTTCCAAGGAAACTAACACTCTATCTTTTTAAATGTTCTGTTGTTGCGGCCTTCAGTCCAAAGACTGGTTTGCCACATCTGTCCGTGCTATTCTTTCCTGTGCAAGCATCTTCATCTCCAAATAACTACTGCAACATACATCCTTCTGAATCTGCTTATTACATCCATCTCTTGGTCTCCCTCTACAATCTCCACCCTCCCCCCCCCCCCCCCCCCCTCGCCCCGCCCCCACTTCTCAACACTTCTCTTCAGTGCTAAATTGATGATCCCTTGATGTCTCAGAATGTGTCCTAACAACCAATCCCTTCTTTTAATCAAGTTGTGCTACGAATTTCTTGTCTGCCCAATTCTGCTCAGTGCCATATCATTAGTTACAAGATCTGCCCATCTAATCTTCAGCATTCCTCTGTACCACCACATTTCAAAAGCTTCTATTCTCTTCTTGCCTAAATTATTTATTGTCTGTGTTTGACTTGCATAATTTGTTGACCAAATAGCAAAACTAAACTATTACTTTAAGTATCTCATTTACCATTATGTAATCAGTCTGAAACATCACGGGGGGCGGCTTTTTATTATCAGGCTTCATCATTATTTTGTTACTTCTACTCAAAATACTTTTTTCTGCTATCAAATCATTGTCTATAACAATATAAGGTCCTTGAATTTATTGAAGCGGAAAAGAAATTTTTTTTTTTTTTTTTTTTTTTTTTTTTTTTTTTTTTTTTTTTTTTTTTTTTTTTTTTTTTTACCATAAGGAGCAACATGCTGACATTTCACTGTACACTACTTTCCACGTTTTCCAATCTCAAACTTGTGGTAACTCAACATGTACAGAAACAAAACTTAAAAAATCAATGGGTCTCCAGGTGTGTCTATTTACTTTTTGTCTCTTTTGAAGAATACTTCAGCAGTGTGATTGTCACATTACAGCTTCCTACCTTTGCAAGTACTGCACTTATGCCTTATCCATCAGACAGATGCTGTGTACATACATTGTTATCTTCATAATGAGTGCTCCCTTCTTTTTCCTTCCTCCCTTACCAAAGTCATTAATGCTTGCTTATGAGAAGCAACACTATTGCTTGCTGTCAAGGCATTCGCCAGACAGTTTGTGTGCCATACCGTCCCATCTCCACAAACTTGTTAGCATGCCAGCTTCTATTTTCTGTGCAATTGCTGGCACCCTTCCTCCTTCCCTTGTTTGATTGACGTTACTAACAAGTGCATCTTAACGTAATACTCATAACCATGTCTTAGACAATTAATTTTTTTTTACTTGTTATCCTGTACCGTCTCTCAGCATTACCTGTGCAAGCAAGTTGTAATTGCTGTAATGTGTATTCTTCCTACCGCTCACATATGCCCATATATTCTCAAATGGATTTAAATGAGCATTATATGGAGGAAGCCTGATTAATCTATGCCCTATAGCATAAATCAATTCATTGACATGGTAGCTTGGCATTCTTGGCTTGTACAGCATTACAATTTCTGTTAACTCTGCAGTATTCATCTCAGATTCAACTTTATCTGGTGGAATATGTCTTGCACCCTAGAGTAAAATATCCACTTTCCTCCATTGCATTGTTGGGGATTTATACCTCACAGTTCGCCTTCGTAGCGTAGCGGTAGCGTTACCCCCTAACAGGCAGGGGGCTCAGGTTCGATTCCCAGCAGGAGACTGGGTGTTGTGTGCCCTTCATTATTATTTTCATCATCATTGACCCGCAAGACGCTGAAGTGGCGTCAACTAAGAAAAAAAGGACTTGCAATACGGCGGCTGAACATTCCTGAATGGTGACTCCCAGCCAACAATGCCATACGATCATTTCCATTTTTTTTATGCCTCACAACAGAGTGATGTGGATAGTCCATTACTGTTGTTGAATTCCAAGGAATATTTTGCAGCAGAACATTAGAAGATCACTTTCTGAAAACTTTGGCATTCATTTTCTCATGAGGATCGTCTTGCTTCTTGGGACAGACAGCAATAAACAGTTTGGAATGGAGCTGTGAGCAGAGCCATTGTGAAGGGCGATTATGCTGCTTCCCTGGCCTAATGGTGTGTTCATAATTTCTTGTGCTGTGTGGTCCATCCACATCTTTTTCAGTGCGTGACATGTCTAGCTACGCGATGTCTTTGAATGAAACCCTCCTCACGGCATGCAGAAATTGCCCTTTCCATGTCACTGTGTCACTTCTCACGATGATGAATGTCCGAGACAAAAAGTTTTCATGTCAAAAACAGAGCTTATAAAGACAATTTCAAAGTGACAACTCACTGTCATTGAACAGCTCTTCTGCTT
Organism: Schistocerca americana; assembly: GCF_021461395.2. Lineage (NCBI taxonomy): Eukaryota > Metazoa > Arthropoda > Insecta > Orthoptera > Acrididae > Schistocerca > Schistocerca americana. Next base: position 123,220,168 of record NC_060121.1, read on the forward strand.
TGATAATTAAAAGAAGTTTATGGTGGTAGACAGAGGTGATGCACTATTTTGGAACTGAAATATTTTTGTTTATTACTATTGTTAATTTTTTAAATAAACCAGAAAAATTGCGTAACTGACTTTAGACCTTTATTGTACATCCTTAAGACTGCAAATTTATTTATTTATTTTTTAAAGTAAGATACTTCTACGCGGAGGACACTACACATCAGCAAAGAAAGGCCTTCATGGAGTGCCACAATTTTCAACCTAGAACAAAATTTCAAAAACTGCTTTGAAATTGATAATATTGTCTTAACGTACACTGGTTGAGTGAAAAGTAATGCCTCCATCTTCATTAATTCGGTTTGGATAGGAATATTTTAATAAATCAAATGCAGAAATAATCCTTAGAATGTGATCTTTAATGATCACTATTCACTTTTCCACAAAATCACCAGCCAATTTGATACATTTCTGCCAACGATGAAAAAGTTTTCTGAAGCCATCATGGAAGAAGTCGACACACTGTTTCTGCAACCACAGTCTCACAGTTCTCTCAACGTCTTCATCAGAAGCATAATGATGTCCCCACAGATTGTCTTTTGTTATCGGGAACAGATGGAAGTCAGGCGGTGCTAAATCTGGACTGTATGAAGGATGTCGTACGGTGGTGAGATTCAGTCTCTGAAGTTCAGCTGTGGTGGCACGTGAAGTGTGTGGTTTGGCATTGTCGTGCTGCAGGAAAACATTTCCCTTTTCCTTTCGAACCCTTGTCAGCTGTCATTTCAGAGTTTGCAGTGTTGTGATATAACGCTCTGAATTTATTGTTGTTCCACGATCAAGGAAATCAACATGGATAACATCATCTGTGTCCAGCTGAGTGTGTCAGTATTCCATAGACTGATATTTGGTCTCTGGGTTGTAATGGTGTTCCCACATTTTGTCTCATGTCACAATTTAATGGAGAAAGGCTTAACCTTCGTTCTCATAACGCAAGAGGATTTCCTGGCATATTTCAAGTCTGTGCGCTTTCATTTCTGGAGTCAGCATCCGGGGTATCCATCATGCATAGATCTTCAGATAGCCAAGCAAAGTAATAATGTGACCCATACGGTCTTGTGAAATGCCGATTGTGCTTGCAATTGCTGTCTGAGTGGTACAATGATCATCCTGAATCGATGTGTCAACATTTTGCTTGTGGAACTTGGTGGTTGCTGTCACAGGACGTCCAACTCTTTGTTTGTCACGCAGGTCAGATATTCCTGCCTCAACATCTTTAAACTTACTCGCCCAATGATGCACAGTACTCACATCAACACAGTCGCCATAAACTGCTTTCATTCTCTAATGAATCTCGTTTGGGGTGACACCTTCTGCTGTCAAGAATTCAATGACTGTACATTGCTTAAAACACATCGACCAACTGTCTACGCAGGGTTCCATACTTTACACTGTAACAACACAACCATTCAATACTAAGGCTTGTCACCAACTGGAGCTGTAGAAAAGAGGTTACAGAGCAAGCTAATACCTGCCACATACCAATGCTGCCAACTGTTAAAGAGTTGCAAAGGTGGAGGCAGTACTTTTCAGTCAGCCCTTGTAGTATGTAGGAATGTTAAAAAAATGATTTTCAACAAACTGGAAGCTCTCCTAAATAAAAGAACAAAAAATTAGAATTAAAATATATCACAAAAATCATATGTACTACTGTAGGAAAAAACACCAACTCATAAATTACGAAAAGATATAATGTATATTTCGTGAGTTATAGCACCCACCAACTTGACAAATGTTGTTTTGGAAAAACAAGCGATTAAAATTTCAACACCCCCCCCCCCCCCCCCCCCCCACGTCCCCCCCTGGAACTGAACAAACTTTTAGTCAGAAGAGCGAGTATTGTACATTTTTATGAAATTATGTTGATTAACTGGCTTCCCTGTACCAGCAGTTTTTGCACAATTGGGATTACTTTCCAAACCGTTTCTATCCGTATAACTATTTTTGTTTATCATTTTCAAGCACTCACGTTTTACTATGAATAAAAATCAAGCAGAATGACAAGTTAAGCAGACACTAGGGAAGCATGCGCTTTCAGACTGTTTACTATAAACGAATAATGTTATGAAGAGAAATCTTGTGAGAATAGTTTTTGAGCCGATATTTATGCCCTTTGTGATACTATCTAAAACCGACAGGACCCTTACTCTGTTGGTAACTATTATAGTATTACATCAGTTGCATTCACTTGGATGCATCAGACGCCCATGCAAAAAACTATGGTTTTAACATATTTTAACATTTATGGCACACTTTATGTGAATGAATGTTAAAAAGTAGATTCTCTAAGGAGCATTTTAAGGCAATAAGAAAATTTGGATAAAAAGATTTCTAGCATGGTGCACCCCGTAAAGAAGGGTATTCCGTGCATTGGTAATAAGCATACACATCTGCCCATTGCACCCTGCTGGGATGCATCCATCCATCTCCGTTACCCATCTATCGTAACTTCTTTACTTGCACAGAGTTTATAGTAAAGAAAAATCTGATGTTGCTTTATCATTTACATCTTTTCTTTCATTCTCCCTCCTTCTCAGTCCTCAACACCGGAGATTAGTTAATGCTAAAAGAAACAGCTTTTCTGTCCACCACTATTATAACACGTAAAATAGGTCCACCACTATTGGACTACAGTTCAGAATAACTGTGAATAGAGCACACAAATTTACAGCCTTGTCCATAGATCAGAAATTCCCCCTTCCAATGCTTGATATCTTTGCAGCCAGTGATTGTGTTTTTGGATGACCTTTTTATTGCAAATTTCATGTTCAGACATGCTGCACTATCATTATGAATCCAGTGCTAAACAAAACATTCGTTCACATCTCTTGAAGACTGCAGAACACTTCAGCGTCAAACAATACCACTTTACAATGTGAGACGGTGAGTGTAGCTGCCTCTGATGTGCGACACCAAGTGGTATTGTTTAGCCAAGACATTGCAACTGGAGCTCTTTACCAACTGAACTGCTGGCAGTGTGCTAGGGAAAGCTGGCTTGCCATTGTGTTAACCTGGGCAACTGAGTTATGTCCCCTCCAGTGAGCCAAACATTAAAAGTCACAACTAATTTGTAACACACCATAGCTATGTGTAATTTTCACACTCTCAGACAAAATTATTCATATTATCTGCATATTAACAAGGAGACCTTCCCTCAGCAATAGGATTTTTGAAATTTTGTATATTTTTGGTATATGAAGTTCAGAACTCGAATATCAATTTCCCAAAGCAGTTCAATGTAACCCCTAAAAATTCTCAAGAAAAGAATAGAGTATGCTGAATGAAATGTGTTTGGCTGTCAAGAGAATACTGTGTGAAGCCTTCAATGGCTACCTTCGCAGAATATATCAAAATGATCATCAACAGCCTTCAATGGCTACCTTAGCAGAATATATCAAAATGATCATCCACAAAAACCCAAGAAATTCAGGTTATGTGTGAAGGCTGTTTAGTGGCACCAAAGTTAGTGCCAGTCATTTGCCAAAGAGACAGGAACTGAAACTGAAGGTAGCAAAACATAAGCAGAGGGATCACGAGAACAAGATTAGGTTAATTACAGCACACACAGAGGTACATGTGAATGGAATGAGAAGAAACTAATAATTTGTGTAATGTGACATACCTTTTGCAATGCTCTTCACAGTGGTTTACAGAGTATGGATGTAGATGTAGGTCAAGATGTAGAAAATTGACTTTGAAGTTTTCTGTGACACTTCAGGAACCTTAACTCCTCAAAATTAAGGCAATTTTTCACGACAGGCACGGTGGCTTACTCAGTATCCTTGTAGCATCATCACTGCGTAATGACAAGATTGCTGGTTTGAATCTCACTACTGGCTTTTTTTAATTTAATTTTTCGTTCATTTCGAGTGCCTGTGTCACTATAAAATTTGTCAGATATCTGAAATTATATGTTTATTAAAAATCTTTTCTAAAAATCAGAGATTACGAGGTGCGACAATAAAGTAATGAGACTGATGTGAAAAAAAAATGTTGCTTACCGTTTTAGTCAAGTTTAGTGTTGTCTCCGTCAAAGTGGTTTCCTTTTGATTGCACACACTTTTTCCAGGGCTTCTGCCATTGATGGTAACATTTCTGGAACTCATCTTCTGTAATATCCTCCAAGACCTTCGTCACAGCTTTTTGGACCTCTTGTGTTGTTTGAAATTGGTGTCCCTCGACTGCCGTTTGGACACTTGGAAATAGAAAAAAGTCGCACGGAGCAATATCTGGTGAATAAGGTGGCTGTGGTAGTACTGAAATTTGTTTTGAGGTTAAAAATTGCTGTACTGACAGAGCAGTATGGGATGGCGCATTATCCTGATTCAGAATCCAATTATCAACAATGTTGCCAGGACACAAAGAACTCTTTTACGAAGTCTTCCTAAAATTTCTTTGTAGTAATGTTGGTTAACGGTTTGTCCAGGAGGCACCCACTCTTCATGAGCAATTCCCTTGGAATCAAAGAAACACGCAAGCATACATTTCACATTTGACTTTGACATGCGAGCTTTTTTTGGTCTGGGTGATCCCTTTGAGCACCATTGCGAACTTTGGCGTTTTGGCTCTGGATCATACTGAAAAAACCAACTTTCATCACCAGTGATAACAGCTCAACAATCCTGGATTGATTTCCGTTTGCTGTTACAGATCGGCTGCCACATTTTTCTGTGTTTCTCACTGTTGTGGTGTTAGATTTTTGGGGACCATTTTTGCACAAATCTTTCTCGTACCAAAATCTTCAGTTATTAATAGATGAACTGTTTCTCGATTGATGTTCAGTTCTTCTGCAATCATTTTCACAGATAAACTTCGATCAGATCATACGAGTTCGCGCACCCTGGCCAGGTTGACATCCGTCTGTGAGGTTGATGGTCGTCCACTGCGGTCTTCCATCTTCAACATTCGTTCTGCCTTCACTAAACATGTTATGCCAACAAAAAACTTGAGCTCATGACATAACCTCCTCTCCAAAAGCCTTCTGAAGGTTACCATAAGTTGTCGTCGCATTTTCACCCAATTTAATGCATAGAGAAATGGCATACCGTTGCGCAATATTATACGGTTCCATTTCCGTGTTAACATACTACAGCACAACCCACGACTGAGTTGCGTCAATGTGCTGCTTGGTCTAGAAGCAGCTTATAGACCAAGGTCAAAGATATTGTGCCTACACAAGCCTGCAGGGTTGCCACATCTTGCAAAGAAAATAAGTCTCATTACTTTATTATCGCACCTCGTATAATTACAATGAAAACTGGAATTTTGGATGTGATGTGTAATTAGAAACAAGAAATTGTGCATTTGTTAGAAAAATAATGATTTGATATCTGTTAATCTGCATACATTTGATGAATTTTATATTTAAATGAAGATATTCAAATTGACCAAAAATTTTAAAAATGGAAAAAAATCTATAGTGACATTTGAACAAGAAATCCATTGATTACTTCATAACCATTCTCCAGAAGTACCAAGTGAGCCACACTGCCTGTCATGAAAATTGCCTTCATTTAAGGGAGTAAAGGTCCTCAAGTTCTGTGGAAAATTGCAAAGTTGATTTTCTTGAGTCTTTTTGATAGTTGCATTGGGTTGCTTTGGGGCATTGATATTTGAGTTTTGAACTTCACAATCATAAATTTAAAAAAATTACAAAAGTCCGATTGCCGGATGGCCTCCTTGTAAGCAAAATTTTAATTTTCGAACTTTCCGTTTTCTAACTTTCCATTTTCTAACACTTTTTAATTATTTTATTTTATTTTATTTGTTCCTTTCTTTAAGTACAGACTGAGCTTACTAAATGCCCACTCTTCCATTCTTTGGTCAAGAAAAATAAGAGATCTGCGTATTTCCCACCTTATGTGCACAAATATAAAATGCCAAAACATCAATTAAGCTGTATTTTGCAAACTAATACAAATGGAGTCACAGATTTGGAAGCCACCAATTTAGACGTTTAGCAAATTTAAAGACAACTATTTTTCCAGTAATTTACCTTCACACCATGGTGTGTGCTTTATGGTTTGGTAACATAATGTGCTTTCCCATGCACATAATCTCTAGAAAATGGCTTGATAAGCCAAAACTGATTGTGAAAAGAAAGAAAGATTACATAATTAACAGTCTAAGTAGAAAAAATACTGCATTCTTTTGATAAATATTTGACTTTGGTGCCATCTATGAAGAAGATGATACGAGCTGTCAGGCAAAGTCCTGCTTTCAGATACGGAAATGTGCACATGCGTGCAAACGTGAACACGTGTGCACACACAAATATGTGCAAATGTGTTCGCTTCACAGAAGTAAAAATATTATTAAGCAAGCCAGTGTCGTTCTTGATGTGTGTCATGCTGTCAAGCCCAGTCTGTAGATCTGCACTTCTTGGGTCATAGTGTCCCTTGTATATTTTTATTGTGTACATCAAAATAAAGAATCACACTCAAATGACAATTTGAAGAACTAAGACCTATTAATTCTTTCTAGCAGTAAAATTTGGTGATAACAAATTAGATAAACTTACATTTCCAGTGGTAGGTTCTGGATTTTTTTTCTGTTCATTGCAGCAGCAGTGTAGTTTAAACAGGTGGGTCGAAGCAAGGGTGACATTGTCAGCTTTGATGTGTTCTCTGAATAAACCGTAGAGATTTGTTTATCTGATGTTATCACTATATTTAATGCTAAATTACATTGTATGTGTTTATGAGGGCTGTGGTGCAAATCATTTTAACTGTTCCACTACATGCCTTATATGGTCAGATTGCCTTAGTGCCTGTCTGTGTATCCACTGTATGTATCTGGCAAGAGAAGTCCAAACTATCTGGCATCCCCTTCTCTACTTCCGCATGAAGAAAGGGTGATGTAATTTTGCTTGGTAACAGGGCATCACAGAATCCAGGGAATATGTATGTGTATGTCATGACGTAGTGTCTTGGACTAAAGCAATAATTCGTTCACCAGCATATCTGCACTCTCCAGTCGAAGTGATGAGTTAGATGGGATGATCTGTACTGCCTCATATCTTCATAAGTTGTTATTCAGGTGGTTTTCAAGTGATTATAAGGTGTGTAGCTCATCTGCCCATCCCTCCTTCTCCCTCCCTCTCCCCCCCCCCCCCCCTTCTCTCTCTCTCTCTCTCTCTCTCTCACTCTCTCTCACACACACACACACACACACACACACACACACACACTCCTTGCCTCCCCCAGTCAGCCAGACTGTTCTTTGTTAAAGAATTTTATCTACTGCTTTTATATTGTACATGGATTTTATGAAATTAATATAGAACTGTGTTGTAGGCTATGCTTCTGTATGAATGAGTAGTTCAGTGTATCAGATTTCAGTTAGGAATTGTATATTTTAATCATGTTCATTTTACAGTATTCTATTACGGGCACTAATAACTTCAATATCGAGGAAACTAATCCTACAACCATAACATATTTAGAGACTTTTCAGTATATATTCAGAAGGTATCATTTTATTGTGGGTAGCCTTCGTCAGTTGGAGGTAGCTGTAAAGGTGATTGTTGTTAGACATCGAGCGATGTATTTTTTTACATAAAGAAGCTACTTGGCACTACTTGTGTGTACATGTCTTTCGAGCTGTGTGATTGGGTATTTTGCTAGTTTCGCTCATGTAATTGTGACCCCATCTTACTGGTGTCATTTGAGATACAGAGTCAGAAAAGAACTTTCTCAGATTGTTTTATTCATTTGTGGAGAGAATGAGCTTTTAATTTTCTGTTAATTCTGCACTCTTGCAACTGCATCTCATTACCTTCGCCTGTTGCTTAAGTAACTAGATAATGGGAGGGAATAGTGATTTTTAAGTATGACACAGGCAGAACTGTCTATGTAAAGTTTACTTATTCCATCAGTCATTAGAATAAACTTCCACTTCCTATGAGATACATCAGGAAGTAGTAGTAGTGGAATTCTGCTGGGTATCTATCCACTCAAAACTCCAGTGAAATTAAGTAGCCGATAAAGTGACGAAAGGTGCTTGGGGAAGTCAAGCATTGCACTTGGTCACTGCGCAGATGAGTTAGTCCTGACCTAGTGAGAAAAATCGGAGTAGGGTGTGAAGTCATAAATTGTGAGATAATCTAGAACACCCAATGGTATCTTCATCTGCAGTGAAGAAGAAACCACATTCCTACACATCTGGACATTTGTCACACTCCTGTAACATGTAGTTTTCTGCTCCTGTGGTTTTTTTGTTGTACATGCACTGAATTACTTTCAGCAACATGTGTTTCAACTGGTGGTGTTTTATAACGCAGCAAAAGGTGTCTTGTGTATTTTACAGTGTGTTAAGCAACCTCCCTGGTTATGTTTTTTCTTGGTTGTACCATTTTGTTTCTGATATGCCACATTTTCCCCTTTAGCTTTTAGTCTCCTTACTAGCCCATCCTGCAACATAACTGTGATTTACATACGTATGACACTAGGCAGAAGCTGAACCTACACATAACGACAGTAAGCACAAACTAAGGCAAAAGAGGAATGTATCATACTGGAGTTATATAACCATATTTACTCTTACTTAAAATGCATACCAACATTAAGTACATTTAAGATAAAGTTGAAACAATTCTTGCTTGACCACTGCTTCTGCTCTGACTCTGTATTTCTGGAACATCATAATGAGTAAAACTCATTTACCAAATATTGTTTTATTATGTGCTATGTCATTTCACACTATCATTTACTTCGTGTTTATCATGTAGCATCACTTACTAATCTCTACTATCAATCGTAGCAGCAGTTTAGTATGTCATTTTATATTATTATGCACTTTCACTGTGTTGACCATGTAGTCACAATGACTGCTGTAACCATAAATTAATTATGTTTACTGCTGTCCTGTATTATCTCAACAAAAAATGCACTACAAAAAATGATTCTAGAACAAAACAAGTAAATAAAAAATAAGTAAATAAATAAATCCTTGCAGAATGTTGCCACGCAGTCTTCTTTCATATCTTCACAGTAGATCTGGAGGAGGGGATCCAATATTCTAAAAGTTGGGAATTTGTTTTTTCACATGGTAGTCTGTTAGGCATTTTACAATTAAAAATAAGCTTTTATTCATCTTTATTCCTTTGCAAAATAGACTGTGTGTTCCATATTGTGTTCTCTAATCGGATTCAGAGATATTAAACAAGTTGTTTCATAGTAGGAAAGAAGAAAATTTCCCATTTTTCAATTTGTACCTGCTGTTAATATTTCAGATCCATTCAAGAGCACAAAGCCAGTTCCTGCTGTTGATCCTTTCAGCTCAAGTGATCCATTTAGTTCTGCCTTCCCTTCGAAACCAGCAGTAAGTAAACATACAGACTTGTCACTGTGTTTAATATCTACTGTATACTGAGCATTTTTGTTCATGGTTACAGGATATATCAGTAACAGATCCATTTACCTCCTTTGGGACGCCAGCTACAAGTGGTATGAATCCATTCTTGTATTACTTCACATTTTTTGTAATATGTAACAAGTCTTCCAGTTTATTTAGTGCTTGTGCTTTTTTTCCAGCCAAGAATGATCCATTTGATCCATTCGGGGATGGGACAAACCGAAATTCAAGCAAATCGCCAGTGGATGTATGTATTACATTAATCAATCTTTCAAACACCCCCCCCTCCCCCCCTCTGTCACACCCTTCCTCTCTCCTCCTCATCCTCTTCTTGCCTCGCTCATATGTGTGTATGCATGATATTGTATTGTGTTATTCCACTGTGCAAAGTTAAAAGTCTGAAGCGGATGTTATACTCTGTTATTACCTGCCTTTTTAAAATCTTCTTTGAGTTTTGATACTACTTTCTCGTAGCCTATTTCCCTCTTTCCCCATAACAGATGAAGAATTTGGTTATATTTTTCTTGCATATGTGAAAGAACAGACGTTACTGACAATCCACAGCTGTATGAAATAATTCAAAATTTATTTGCTGGCTGAAAATTCTTTGGGATCAACTGTGTTAGGTATAAATGTACTACCTATTAGTGACATGCTTCATAATATACTGAATGTTGCACTAACTGAAATGGGAAGAATGACAATCATCTGATCAGTTGCCTCTAAGCTATCAAGCTGTTCCAGCTATGACCTGACAGTCAAGTAATTCTTTGCTGTTCGATTTGTTTACTTGATCATATGGAAAATAGTTCTTATGAGGAAGTTAAGATTAGAAAGTATGAGGGTGTGGGGGGCTGAAAAGATTCTAGCCCAAAAAGTAAAGAACAATAGAAATTCCACAATACCAGTTTATTTTTCTATAATATATGTGTACACTAATACACTCGCATGCACACTCAGATAGTTTCTGCAAACCATTCAAATAAAAGGTCTTCAATTTCGAGTTCAACCAAACGTTCACAGCATCAATACACTGCACCATCATTGTCAAATCATTGTCCTTTGAGGTATTTTTTTCTTTTAGATTTGGGAAAAGAATAAAGTCTGGAGCCAAATACAGAGAATATGGTGGATGATGTAACAATTCGAACCCGCAGTCCCGCAGAGTTTCCAGTGTTGCAAGAGTTTTATGCACCGGTGCATTTTCCTGATACAAAAGAACTCCGCGTACCAATTTTCTGTGCTGCTCCCCCCCCCCCCCCCCCCCCCTTTTGATCTTTTCTCTCAAATGGCGCAGGAGGATGCATTGATAGTTACAACCTTTCGCAAGTAATCCACCATTGTTACCCCTTTTGCATCCCAGAAGGTCAATGCCATCAGCTTTCTGGCTGATTTTTTGCGCCTGGAATTTTTTTAGGGGTAAGGGATGATGGATGTTTCCATTATTGTGACTGTTTTGTCTCAGGATCAAAGCGGTGAACCCATGTTTCGTCCATTGCCACATAGTCACTGTTTCATCAGTGGAAATGGTGACAGGCCTTTCACTCCTTAGCGTATCTTCCACACTCGAAGTCGGGCACCCAGTTTTTCACTGTAGCATAAGACTGAGCACTGCCCTTAAGTACATTCCTCATGTCCTCTGCAATTTCATTGGGCATCATTCCCTTCAAATGAAGATATTAAGTCACATCATGGTTCTTGATTCTCTCGATATTCGCCATTTTTCTTACAGTACGGTATACAAAAACTAATGAAGCTGGAGCTGCGAAATTTGACTCGCATATCCACAAAGGGTCATCATAAAAGTCGGTGGTGGTGTTTGTGATACCACATTATGGTAACCATCTCAGGCTAGAAACTTTTCAACTGCCACACGTAATATCGTTTATTTAGATAATGGAAAGCCCTAACTGGAGTAACAACAATATGGAAAGGATAGATTGGTACTCACTGCAAAGAGAATGTGTTGAGTTGCAGGCAGGCACAATGAAAAAGACTGACAAAATATTAAGCTTTCGCACAAAGTTCTTCTGAAACACACACACACACACACACACACACATACACACACACACACACACACACACACACACACACACACACACACACACACGAGAGAGAGAGAGAGAGAGAGAGAGAGAGAGAGAGAGAGAGAGAACTTGATGCACACGGGACCTCTTTATCCGACCACTCTGGCCATACTGCCAGAGCAGTATCGTTTTCATTATTGTTGATATTACAACCTGCACTTCACCTTGCTTAAATTTTTTTGTTTATTTTTAACTTCTCACAATGTGTTTTGTGTTTCCCACCATCAAATATGTAGCACAAAAATACAGTGTAAGATGAAATTGAGTAATGTACATTACAATGAAGCAGTGAATTTAGTAACGTGCTTTTAACATCAATACACAATATATAGTCACTTATGAGTTATTGCAATGCAACGTCATTCATTGCTGAAACTGGCTCAGGCAGTAAAATATGTTATATGGTAAATAAGTTTTGGTGCTAGGCAGTGTTGGTAACAGTATTAAAAATTCCTCTGACATTACACATGTCTGCGATATTTCAATGCTTATGTTAAATAAAGGTAAAGGGAAAGTATAGGTGTGAAACTCATGACTTCAATCTGCACAGGGAATTGTGGTGGTGTTGTTGTTGTTGTTGTTGTTGTGGTCTTCAGTCCTGAGACTGGTTTGATGCAGCTCTCCATGCTACTCTATCCTGTGCAAGCTTCTTCATCTCCCAGTACCTACTGCAACCTACATCCGTCTGAATCTGCTTAGTGTATTCATCTCTTGGTCTCCCCCTACGATTTTTACCCTCCACGCTGCCCTCCAGTACTAAATTGGTGATCCCTTGATGCCTCAGAACATGTCCTACCAACCGATCCCTTCTTCTGGTCAAGTTGTGCCACAAACTTCTCCCCAATCCTATTCAATACTTCCTCATTAGTTATGTGATCTACCCATCTAATCTTCAGCATTCTTCTGTAGCACCACATTTCGTAAGCTTCTATTCTCTTCTTTGCCAAACTATTTACCATCCATGTTTCACTTCCATACATGGCTACACTCCATACAAATACTTTCAGAAATGACTTCCTGACACTTAAATCTATACTCGATGTTAACAAATTTCTCTTCTTCAGAAATGCTTTCCTTGCCATTGCCAGTCTACATTTTATATCCTCTCTACTTCGACCATCATCAGTTATTTTGCTCCACAAATAGCAAAACTCCTTTACTACTTTAAGTGTCTCATTTCCTAATCTAATACCCTCAACATCACCCGACTTAATTCAACTACATTCCATTATCCTCGTTTTGCTTTTGTTGATGTTCATCTTATGTCCTCCCTTCAAGACACCATCCATTCCGTTCAACTGCTCTTCCAAGTCCTTTGCTGTCTCTGACAGAATTACAGTGTCATCGACGAACCTCAACGTTTTTATTTCTTCTCCATGGATTTTAATACCTACTCCAAATTTTTCTTTTGTTTCCTTTACTGCTTGCTCAATATACAGATTGAATAACATTGGGGAGAGACTACAACCCTGTCTTACTCCCTTCCCAACCACTGCTTCCCTTTCATGTCCCTCGACTCTTATAACTGCCATCTGGTTTCTGTCAAATTGTAAATAGCCTTTCGCTCCCTGTATTTTACCCCTGCCACCTTTAGAATTTGAAAGAGAGTATTCCAGTCAACATTGTCAAAAGGAATTGTCAAAGGGAATTGTGGTAAAGTTGAAACTCATGTTTGCACTCTGTTACGAACAGAGTAAACTAGCAGTACAAAATACCTAAACATAAATGTGTTGTCCTTTGTGAGAGACAATGTAATCATCCATCTTGATTGCTGTTATGCATTTTTTATATGTTGAAACTACAGCTTTCAGTAGAAAAAACTCTCAATGTACTGTATCTCATCAGTTCACACATGCACTTGTACCAAGACTAGTGTGTGTGTGTGTGTGTGTGTACTGAAAAGATACAGTGTATTAAGGTTTCAGCTTTTTTATAATTTTTTTTTGTTTATTTTATTTTTATTTGATTCTGATGATGGCTGTGGTTGAAACATGTTAAGGTTTATTGTTATCAAAATAAAGATGTAATAGTGATCAAGATGGACAATTATATTGATGTGTGATAATGATCGCAGGCTTGTACAATGACTTTGTCATTTATAGATTTTCTATGAGAGCTTAATTTTAGTTTGATGAAAGATTAGAGGAATGTGAATTGGTGAATCTGCATCAGATTTTCCAAACACCCATGTCACCCAGTTAGTTTGGATAATTAATACTCTACTATACATGTATTACTACTTAACTTTCAATTATATAAAAACTCACACAGGATCTACATTTACTGTAGATTCCATTCAAGATGTTACATTGTCTGGTATTGTGCTCCACAGAAGTTGAATGCCTGCAGGAGCACTTTGGTGCTGTTCAGATTCTAATGTAGGACAAACCCTTCACAGTGACTTGGTCCAATATTTTTTTAATTTGTATTTTACTTTGTTTAAAACTAATATTGAAAGCTCTAATATGTGGTCAAGCAAATTACAAAAAAGTTAACAGCCTTAAAAAGTGATGATTGAGGAAGAAATATATTACTGAAATTACAGCGTACCTCTGCCATATACAGCTCAGCAACTGATAAATGTTGGTAGTATAACAACTGTATTCTGGAAAATATACAATGTAATTTTATACAACTTATCTAACAAACCATTTAACAACAGACATTATTAAAAATAATTCAAATAATGCATTAACAGACCACTGAGTTTCACAGTGAATAACAAAACTAGTGTTCGTAGAATATGGGAAGGAGGGAGCAGGAGCACTTATTATGATGAACAATGGGGTGTCGCTCCTCTATTTGAAATGGAGTGTAGCATATATGGGAAAACATATGCAGCTTCACAGAATGCATTATGTAGTTAGTAAAGATGATGCAGTTTGTATTGACATCATTGAACTGTAGTGCCTCATCCCAATAAAACAAGAGAAAACCTCATATGTGTCACCATGCCAATTGGAGAATACAGCGCACTGAGACAACTTGTGAAGTATGGAAAAGAGGGAGCAGGGATCTTAATTATGATAACCACTGGGGCACCACACTCGCCAGCACAGCAGCACTTGTGGGAATAGATGTGCCTTCAAAAATAACATAATTGAAACATAGTATTATATCACATAAGTAAAAAAAACTATCTTTATCAGCAAATGGAAATATTAACAAATACAGAATTTTCTAATGAAAGTAACATCTTTTTTATTTTTCAATGCTAACCCATGAAAATGTAAGTATTCACAAGAAATTTAAATTAGGTACAGAAACACGTAACATTTGATGAAAAATAAAATTCATTTTATTTTTATAGATTGAGCAGTAATACATATATATTTTTTTCATTTGACAATAAGGCAATTTGTATTTCTGTCTCGCATTTTAATTATTTTTATGTGATTATCAGTTTTTTAAAAAGTTGTTATTTATTACCAAAATTATGAGAAGGAAAGTCGCTACTCACCATATAGCGGAGGTGCTGAGTCGGAGATAGGCACAACAAAATGACTCTCACACTTAAACCTTTTGTCAAACTAGTAACTGAAAGCTTTAATGGTGAGTGTCTTGTTCTTGTACCTGTCTGCAACTCAATATCTCCACTATATGGTGAGTAGCAACTTCCCTTCTCATAATTTTGTCACATTCCATCCTGGATTTTTCATTGTTATTTATTAACATTTCCAAGCAGAACTTTTTTAAAAAATTGCTGCTAGCAAGAATTTAACAAGTGATGTGGCAATGACAGTACTTGTATGCTACACACTTGGTTATCTGTGCTCTGTTAAAATGTTCGAAATGGTTCACATTTAAGAGTACTCTGACCCTTTGAATTTTCTACAAGGATTGTCAAACATCAGACAGATCCTGCACATGAGAGTGAAGAGAAAATGAACCATTGCTGTAGATTCCATTCAAGAAGTTCCGTTGTATGGTATCAGGCTCCACAGAAGTTGAGAATACCTGCAGGAGGAAATGGACTTTCATGGCCATTATAGGGCATAGTATCGCAATGTTTGCACTCGCTTAGCAAGCATGCCACCAGTCTTGATGTATGCATTTGCTGGACAACAAAGTTCCTCTTGGCCGGTATAAATGTGGCGACCCAGCAAATGATCATTTAGTTCTGTACTCTGTAACCTCCCCCTCACTTATCGACCTTAATGACAGTGAAAAATTAAACCACGTGTACCTAATGGAAATTTGGAAAAAGCAATTGTCACCGAAGTTAATCTGTTGGTAAAGAGGGAGGAAAGGGTTACATCTAAATGAAAGGAAAAATGCAAATGAAACTGGTGAAAATTAATTTTGAAAAGGGGTAAAGTTAATAAAAAAAGTAAATGTGCGGCTGTTACGTTAACCATTAACTAGCAGTAACTGGATATTTGAGATTTGGAGGAAATTACGGTTGCCAGTCCTATGGACAATTACTATAGTAACTGAAAAAGAAAGGTTATTACACATATAATTAGCACTAGAAGCGTGGCAGCTGAAGGTTGACACGTGTAGTGTGAAAACTGAAAGTTTGTCAAAAGTAATAAATTTCGCTACACTCTGACTTAATTTAGCAAAAGAATTAATAAAACCGAAAAATTGAAAGTTAAGTTAGTGACTGAAATTAATAGTGAGCTTTGTTTCTGAAGCACATCGAAATTCAGTAAAATGCGGTTAGTCTTGGGCTACCTCAACAATCATTTCAAAAGCTACTTGAATCTACGCAATTTAGAAATAAGAGATTTAACTTAGAACTTGAATTAAATGATTCTGAACAATTAACAATAGTAAAATTTAGTACATACCAAGTTGAGCTGCAGTCACAGGTAAGCTAAAATACGGTAACAAAACTCGCACTCTTAATTTGTGCTTGTGTAATCTAAATATTGTAGCCAGCTATGAATACCTTAACTGAACTTTGAAATTAAAGCAGTGAAATGGAGTGATGTTACTTTTATGCTGGCGTTTGAATTTCAACGACACTCGGGATCATTTCGGAAAAGGAAGGGACCCTGCTTGGTAATGCAATTGGGACAATGAGCAACAAAGGTTCATGCTAAGTTGCTGTAATTTTGATGCAACAGTTTGAAAAGCTGAGGTCTGCCATACAGCTCTAAAACTTTACGTGCTTTTAGTCTTCCTTGTTGGTTGATTGAAGGTTTGAAGTCGTCAATCAAGGAGGTGGCGACAGTTACTCATTGTCGGCCATCGCTGTTGCAGAAATTGGATGTTGGCGTGACTTCTTCTCGACATGGTCTCCAGCCGAAACGGGCTCTTGATGTGTGCCAGCTAACGCCTTCCGTCCGCAACACCATGTCAGAAACTAACATAGCAAGTCGAGCGCAATTACATGCTGCCAAACCCAGAAAGCGCGGCAACTCGCGGGAGCGTCACACAACATTCCTGCTCCACTGCCCTCCTCTAGCCAGACTCTCCCTGCCCGTGCTCCGTGCGGCCGAGTTCACAATACCAAAGATCCTAAACACTTTGGTTCTCCACACGACCTATTGATGTATTCGTTCGATAGAATAGTTTTCCCTAGGCAAGACCCAACGTAAAAATACAAATAGTATTTACAAAACAAAACAATTATACATCGACATAAATGCATGTATATACAAATAGTAAAACAATTACAATATACAAAGACACAGAAACGTCATATCTTCAAGTAACAAAATAAGGAAAAAAATTTATAGTACAATAGATGGAAATAGGAGGATATGCATTTCCGGCGTTACAACTCGCACCTGATATTGTCGGTTACTATCATCATTGTACTACAGACTGTTCAGTAACAATCTCACTTGTCACTTGGTTCTACTATCTGGTCAGGTTTCGGATTGTGAGTCTCTTTGTTCTTGTGATTCTTCAATTTCTCCTGGCATATTTGTTGCTCGAACAGTCCATGGGTATACTCCCGGTTCACAGTGTCCAACGGGCACAATATTTCGCTGATCAGACATGTCGCCATCATCAGGTGCGCTGACGAACTGAGCTCCTGGGAGCGGGCGGCTGATTTAAATCCCCTCTCCCCGTGGGCCGCTCTCATCGCCGTCCGCGCCCGCGCACCGGCGGTTACGAAGACGTGGGCGTCAGAATCAGCCATGGCGTCGATGTGCTTGCTACGTCCAACCTGGTCGCCAGTTCGTTCTTCTTGCTGAGAGTCTTCTTAATTACATTCAATGCCGGGTCCCAAGCCTTGCTGAGATTGTTGTCGCAATCTCGGTTGATAAGATCTTCCCTGGTGCGAATTTCGATAGCCTCCCTTATAAAGCTGTCCCAGTATTTAGAGGTCTGAGCCAGGATCTTGGTACGCTCATAATCCATCTTGTGTTTCTCGGACAAACAGTGCTCTGTTACCACTGACTTACTTGGATATTTCAGCCAAGTGTGCTTTTGATGTTCTCGGCAATGATTTTCGATGGTGCGTACTGTTTGTCCGATATAAGTCTTCCCACACTCACAGGGAATTTGGTATATGCCAGCCTTCCTCAAACCGAGGTCATCTTCCACACTTCCCAGTAATGCCCGTGTTTTATTGGGCGGGCAAAAGATGGTTTTAACTCAGTGTTTCTTTAATATATGGCCGATTTTCCCCGATAGTGCGCCATTGTGCTGAATAAAGGCAGTGGCTACCTCTTCTTCCGTGACTTCATCTGTCTCCACAGGTTGTGCTTGCTGGCAGGACGGAGAGTGCGTCTAATCTGCCATTCCGAGTACCCTTTTTTTTTGGAACACGGTTTTGAGGTGTTCCAATTCCTAGGGCAGATTCTCTGCATCTGAGATGCTGCACGCTCTGTGTACTTGGTGTTTTTAGTACTCCATCCCTCTGAGAAGGGTGGTGACAGCTGTCTGCATGCAGGTCCAGATCAGTGTGCGTTTTCTTCCTGTACACACCATGGCTCAGGGTACCATCAGCTCTTCTCTTGACCATGACGTCCAAGAATGGTAATCTTCCCTCTGCTTCAGTCTCCATAGTGAATTTGATGTGTGGATGTTTGGAGTTTAGGTTGGTTAGGTTTTCTCCTGCGAAAATTAACGCCTCTGTCTGACACACTTGCGCTCTCTTTTCAGGTTATATGTATTCTGTTGACTAATTATAATTCCCAGAGATATCATGTGGTTGCCTGCATGCTCAAGTTTCACCAATACTGAGCACTATGGGACTCAACATCTGAGATCATCAGTCTATTGAGTTTAGGTGTGTAAGGAAATTGTTCTTGATCTGTTGACATCGTTGTGGCAGAGGTTTTCACTTTGCACATCATTTTTGCCGTAAGTCGCTTTGGGCTTCTT
The DNA here is from genome assembly GCF_021461395.2 of Schistocerca americana. NCBI lineage: Eukaryota > Metazoa > Arthropoda > Insecta > Orthoptera > Acrididae > Schistocerca > Schistocerca americana. The sequence goes on from NC_060121.1 coordinate 123,238,941, forward strand.
GTATGTGTCTTGTCTGCCATCAATCAGCCCAGTTTAGATCAACTACCGTTTGGTATCACATTCGCTTCTGCAGGTGGCCTTTCCATCTCATGGCTTTATTAGTTTCTCTCGTGAGTTTTGGCATATGCGGTGATATCCAGCTATTCGTGGATATAGCATTGCCTATGAGGAAAAAGGATATTGTTCAGTAGCATGGATGCTAAATTGGTTTGCCTGCCAAAACAGCAGCAGTAGCTAGTGCAACCTAGGCAGCTGCAGATAGACTTGTTGCAAAAGTTGCTTCAGCTTTGGGAGACAAACTCCAAGTGCACGAATCCACTTCACTCCAGCCCTCATCAACCCTCGCAGCCAATGCCCTCTATGTCTTCCATCATTTCTACTTTAAATGACACTGCAGAGATCTGGGACACACATTTGCATTGCCTGAAGCAATGTTTTTTGGCATTTAAACTTGCATATGATTCATTGCTGTGATTGTTATTTGTCATGGATGTCACGAGGCAAAAATTTTTCTCCTGCAAAAATTAACGCCTCTGTCTGACCCACTTGCGCTCTCCTTTCAGGATATATGTATTCTGTTGACTAATTATTATTCCCAGAGTTATCATGTGGTTGCTGCATGCTCAAGTTTCACCAATACCATAAATATCCTGGATAATCACACCTTTCCTGGGTCACTGGTTTGCAACATTTATGCTGCAAATGTTATTTCACTTGGGCCAGTCATGGCTGCAAGGCTTCATATGCAACCTCTGATTTGTGAAGTCATGATTCAACTGGCATCCAAACTGGAATTCCATAGAGAACCATTGAAACTGGATAACCTGTCTCTGGAGGACATCTTGTGCATCGCACACTCATCGAAACTGCGCAGGCTAACAAACGACTTGTGACAAGGCACCAAAGTGGGGCATGTAATGGGCCACCACACTTTCTACCCTCACATCACAAGGTCGGATGCCGGCCGGTGTGGCCAAGCAGTTAAAGGGGCGCTACAGTCTGGAACTGCGTGACCGCTACGGTCGCAGGTTCGAATCCTGCCTCGGGCATGGACGTGTGTGATGTCCTTACGTTAGTTAGGTTTAAGTAGTTCTAAGTTCTAGGGGACTGATGACCTTAGCAGTTAAGTCCCATAGTGCTCAGAGCCATTTTTGAACAAGGTCGGATGACCCCCAAGTTTCAGCTGTGTTGTAATTCGTCATTGTGGTGTCCGAGACTCCGGTCGCCCCTACATGCCGTTACCTCTGCGTGCACAGTGTTTTTCCTGTCACTTTAGAGTTGACTGCCCAGATCACTGGGATTCTGTGTGTGCTGCGATAAAGAGGGGCATTTCTGCTAAGTGTGTTGAAACCGCACAACCAGCTCCCATCCCACCCCAAGAGTGCTTCTGAAAACCGTACATGCACTGCTGTAGGTAGTCCGTTTGGGCGACCCCTTCGTGCGGAAATTGTTACACACATTTTCACCATGACATCTGTTTCCAGGTGGGCACAGAGGCCACCATTTCTTTGGCAAATCAGGTAACGTATGCACAAATGAGCTGAATAAAGTTTTCCCCACCCTCATGGTATTTGGTGGCCTACAGGACTGATTCTATACCTCTTCGTAGGCACTTATCAACCACTGTGGTCTGCAGATGTGTTACGTGGTTCAGTACATTATTTGTTGTCGACCACCTGTGTGCTACCAGCATTTTTGGCCTTGACATCTTAGGTTGTTTGGATTTGCTATCCCTGATGAAGCCATGGTCGGATCAACCATAATCCATTTCCAGGAACTGGAAGATATATGTGCTGCTTTTGTATCTATATTTCATCTTGACTTGCAGGTTGTCTCAGACTTTTACGTGCACTTCTCCCATTGGCTGGACGCCGCACCTCGGTTTTACCGACCAGGTCAGTTCCGGTGCTGCTCTGAAGCAGGTGGAAGATAGTTTCCAGGCTGCTGGGGCTATCAAGCCAGTGAAATGTAGTAGATAGACCACAGCAGTAGTCATCAGAAAGCCCAGGGGTTCTCTCAGATTGTGTGGGGATTTCAGGGCACTACAATATCCAATTGCAGGTGCAAAACATATCCTTTCTGCCCCCAACAGAAGACATCCTCACCAAACTCCCTGAAGGGGAACACTATTCCAGGATTGACTTTGCTGACGCTTATCTCTAGTTACCGTTAGATAAAAAGTCCCAGAACACTACTGTCCTCTTCCACAGTTTTACAAAAGTTTCTGGAACAACTGACGCAGCATATTGTGGTTTGCATGGATTACTTGAATGATCTCATTCTTACACGACCTCCCACCAGAAGCATTTGTAAAACCTATACAGCCTTTGTATGATCCAATGGGACAGAGGACTGCATTGTCATTTGGAGAGCTGCAGTTAGGTTTAAAAAAAAAAAAAAAAAAAAAAAGCCAGAAGTGGAGTATTTGGCACAGTAAAGAGGGAATCTGGCCAACTGCTCAGAATTTTGCTGCAATAACTTGCTTACCCTGCCCAATGAACTTATTTAAATTAGTGGTGTTTTTGGACGTAATAATATATTATCCAAAGTTCTTGCCACATGTGCACCACATTGCGCTGCCACTCAGTTGGTTGCATAAAAAGTGTGTGCCATATGACTGAAACTCTACTGCAAACGTGTTTTTACCCAATTGAAAACCATACTGAAATCTGCCTCTTGCCTCATGCCATTCTCTCCTGATCGACACTGATTTTGGTGACTGATGCATCTGTCAATGGATTATGGCTGTCTTGGCACAGACAAATGGGGATGGCTCTGGGAACAGCATATGATGTACACATCCAAGACATTCACTCCTGCCTAGTGAAACTATTCCCAAATCGAAAAGGAGGCATTGCCAATGATTTTTGCCATTAAAAAGTTTCATGTTTATCTTTTTTGGGATGAAGTTCTGTCTAGCCACAAGCCATTGGTGGCATTCGGGCCGTGCCTCAGCCAGCCTCATTGGACAGCCCAACACCTCCAGCAGTAGATACTGTTCCTGAGTGCTAAAGTCGTACCATCAAGTATAAAACCATGGCACAGTATTCCAGTGCCAATGTGTTGCATGTCTGCCCACTGACCCAACCCTGATTTTTACCAACAGGAGGTCCTCTAGATCAGAGAGGTTGCTCAGTGTGGATGCTTATTGGAAGTGCCTGTATGTTGCACGTGTGGCTACACCGTGACCAACACTACACTCAGTGCCTTGACACAGGTATTGGCCATCAAAGTGTTGCCTCACTCATTCTTGGATAATGGACTGCAACTTGCAGAATCTGCCTCCAAATATTTCTGTGAGGTTAATGGCATGAAACACTTCTGCAGCCCTCTATTCCATTCTTCCTCAGCTGGTGAAATGGAACGTCTCTTTCAGACTTTTAAACCACAAATGAAAAAAGCTGTTAAATCCAGTGCCACTGCATTGGCTCTCACCCTGTATTTGAGCACTTATTGAACCATGCCAATTAGCAGTCTTGGCTCCACTGAACTACGCCATTGGGGCAAGCACAGACCTTGCTTCATCTCCTGACACCACCCCCTTTCAAGCCTCACTACTGTCCTTCCCACTGTTACACACCCAGCACTACTCTGTGGCCCTAATCCTATGGGGGGTACTGAGGCTGGATGCTGTTGATGGTAGTGGAGACCCACATGCAGTGAGTTAATGTTGGTACAAACACCAAAGGAGCTCGAGCGCCGCAACCACAGCCAGCTCTGGCCTTGAGCACAGGTGTTGCATCCACCCACCATCTCCTCCACAGTCTTCTGGTGACAGTGGCTCACTGTGGCCAATGCCCTGGTGGCTGCCAATGACTGGTGGAACTCTCTGGTAAGTCCATCATCAGCAAGTCCCAGTGGATGCTGCCAGACACCTTCCCAGCCAAAGAGACAGGGTCTCTGCCCATACCTCCACTCCACCCTCCACAACACTGTCCAGAGCGTTTCTGTCTGTAAATGGCTGTTTCAGGGAGGGGAGAGATCTCTTACCAGGCTCCACAGAAGCTAATGCATGCCTAAGGAAATTGACCTAGATGACCATTACAGGTCATTGTATCGCCACTGAGCTGCACTCGTATAGTGAGTGCACACCCATCTCACCATGTAAATGCACCAGCCATTAACGTTCCTTGTGGCCAGTATAAATATGGCCACCTGGCAAACAGTCATTGTCTTCTCATGTCTGATAGCATCAGTTATTATCTCCACTGTACTATGGAATATTTGATAATAACCACACTTGGCACTCGGTTCTTCTCTCTGATCACATTTCAGATTCTCTCTCTCTCTCTCTCTCTCTCTCTCTCTTTGTTCTTGGCCTGTTGTCATCATGGTAAACGTTTCCACTTTGCACCTCATTGTTGCATAGGTTGCTTTGGGCTTGTCCTGCTCTGTCTTGTCCGCCACCAGTTAACCGTGTTCACCTCGATGGTGATCGGTATCATGTTCTCTTCCACAGGCAGCCCTTTTGCCTCACAGCTTCACTCATTTCTCCTGCATTCTGTTGCATTCACTGATATCTGGCTGCTTGTGTATAAAGCATATTACCCATCTTTTTCATCCTCCATGTTGGTAGGGGCTTTGAACCTTGTTTCATAATGTGTGCCTGGAGGCCAAATTGATCATGTGTAGACAGTTGCATACTGTTTTATGTAACTGTCCCAGTTGCCTCAAAGAAAGCAGTGCACAGTTGTGTTGCATTCTCCTCTCAGTATGTACAGTTTATAAATTGTAGGTAGCTGTCATCAGCTGGTGGTATTGACCATGGGTGATCACTACAAGGCTCATTTGCAATGGTTTGTGTCTCATGCAGTCAATCAAATTTTCACTGTGGTGTACACACAGTTGGTGGGCAAATTTGCGTGCTGACAATCCTTCTGACCACAAAGTGCCAATTTGCACTAAGCTTGAAATGACACTTCAAGGCCAAATGATAAAGTGAGCAGTACACACAAGTCACATTGCCTCGTTCACAATTGCCAACACAGAATGCTCTATAGACCTGCACTGTGAAAAGCAGGTTTACTGTTACCTACTTTAGTTAAGTGGCTGTACGAGGTGCATTCAAGTTCTAAGGCCTCCGATTTTTTTTCTAATTAACTACTCACTCGAAATCGATGAAACTGGCGTTACTTCTCGAAGTAATCGCCCTGCAGACGTACACATTTTTCACAACGCTGATGCCATGATCCCATGGCAGCGGCGAAGGCTTCTTTAGGAGTCTGTTTTGACCACTGGAAAATCGCTGAGGCAATAGCAGCACAGCTGGTGAATGTGCGGCCACGGAGAGTGTCTTTCATTGTTGGAAAAAGCCAAAAGTCACTAGGAGCCAAGTCAGGTGAGTAGGGAGCATGAGGAATCACTTCCAAGTTGTTATCACGAAGGAACTGTTGCGTAACGTTAGCTCGATGTGCGTGTGCGTTGTCTTGGTGAAACAACACACGCGCAGCCCTTCCCGGGCGTTTTTGTTGCAGTGCAGGAAGGAATTTGTTCTTCAAAACATTTTCGTAGGATGCACCTGTTACCGTAGTGCCCTTTGGAATGCAATGGGTAAGGATTACGCCCTCGCTGTCCCAGAACATGGACACCATCATTTTTTCAGCACTGGCGGTTACCCGAAATTTTTTTGGTGGCGGTGAATCTGTGTGCTTCCATTGAGCTGACTGGCGCTTTGTTTCTGGATTAAAAATGGCATCCGCGTCTCATCCATTGTCACAACCGACGAAAAGAAAGTCCCATTCATGCTGTCGTTGTGCGTCAACATTGCTTGGCAACATGCCACACGGGCAGCCATGTGGTCGTCCATCAGCATTCGTGGCACCCACCTGGATAACACTTTTCGCATTTTCAGGTCGTCATGCAGGATTGTGTGCACAGAATCCACAGAAATGCCAAATCTGGAGCCGATCCCTCAAAACAATTGTCTCCACTTTCTCGATCATGTCGTCAGACCGGCTTGTGCAAGCCCGAGGTTGTTTCGGTTTGTTGTCACACAATGTTCTGCCTTCATTAAACTGTCGCACCCACGAACGCACTTTCGACGCATCCATAACTCCATCACCACATGTCTCCTTCAACTGTCGATGAATTTCAATTGGTTTCACACCACGCAAATTCAGAAAACGAATGATTGCACGCTGTTCAAGTAAGGAAAATGTCGCCATTTTAAGTATTTAAAACAGTTCTCATTCTCGCCGCTGGCGGTAAAATTCCATCTGCCGTACGGTGCTGCCATCTCTGGGACGTATTGACAATGAATGCGGCCTCATTTTAAAACAATGCGCATGTTTCTATCTCTTTCCAGTCCAGAGAAAAAAAAAATCGGCGGTCTTAGAACTTGAATGCATCTCGTACATAGTGATTTCCTGTGACCAGAACTATTGAGGAAAAGGTTTCAGATCAAAAAAATAAAAATTCTATAAGAGCTGTGAATACAGCAAAATTTTTGCACCAGTATATAAACAGGGTGTTACTCTGTTGGCAAGCAAAATACCTGGAAAGCTTAAGTCAGTTCTGCTGTCAGACAGACAGGTGGCAGACATAGGACAACTACTAAGAATACAATCTTTCCTTGCAGTTAAATGACGATAGAAGTGGATTTCAGCATTGTAAAAATGCAGTATGCCACTTGAGTTGATTAAGTCGCCTCCTGTCAGTTTTATCGAATGAACCATGTCACAAGGTACAGATAAATTTGAATAATACTAAATCCTAAAGTTACATGGATGTCTCTCAGCTAAAATATTGGTCCACGAAATAATAAGAATCAGGCTACACTCCCATCCAGTCATTGAAAATTTGATCCATTGGGATTGCTTCACTTTCATTAATCATTCTTGCAAACTCTATAAAACAGTAAAAGCAGCAGACCTCATTGAAAAATAATTAAGGCAGTTACTGAGGTAAATATTGAGCTTGATGTCAGCCATAGCTAAGCGTTGCCTGGAAAACAAACACAAAATACAGTTTGAAAAGACAAGAGTCTCGAGTCATGTATCAGCATATTGGCATTCCATTATGAAGAAAGTGGCTGAGATCAGAATAAACAGCAACAATTTTAACAGTAATGTGTGGGGGCAAGCTTTGGATATCAAAAGGAGAATATGTGACACTCGTAGGGAGGTAGGAGTGACCTTTCAGACATGGCACTGGCCCCTCACACCATTTAAGTCACCTGGGCCCACTGCAGGTCAGAGCTGCTATGAGCTGCCCAACTCACCTTCCACACATGCATTGTTTTCGTGCTCTGTTTGTTGCCAGATGCTGCAATCGAGCCTATATAATCAGAAAACCATGCCAGCCCTGGCAGTCAGTGGTTTTTACAATTTACTACAGTGGTGGACATAGCTATCGAAAGCTCGAGTATTTTATTCAAACTGGGGCAGCTTAAAAACTTAGAAGATTTTATTCAGATGTGCCGCTGTAAAAAACTCCGATGACACAAAGTAATTACTACCAACAAAGAAATCGGATATCAAATACACGGGGAATCATCTTTATTAAAATATTGGTGTGTCTGTCGATAGTGAACTTGCTGCCATTATTTAACATTGCAACTCTTGCAAAACTAATGTACATGGTGATTATTATTTTCATTTCTCATCTTCACCCAAGTATTGACATCAATCCTAAATCGTATCTCCCCATACTTTAATCTCTGTTAATCGTCCTTACTAACTGCAATACATTGAATAACTTTTTTCTTTTTATGATATTCACAGTTAATATCTAACAAGAATGAATATACCTGGATGGAAAAATATGTAAATTAGATGAAAGGCAACCACTCGCCTATAATGCTTTTGTGTGTGGCGTGCAGAAACACATAACAGAAGGCAGTATTCACGTTAGCATTTAAGCTCTTGCACTTTCTGTAGTAAAAGTGCACATATTGACAAACAACTCAACGTACACCCAAACTCACTCTCCTGTGGTTGCGGGGAGACTGATTATTTGGTTTCGGTTATTGAGAACAATTGCCTGGACAGATAGGATGTGCGTAGCAAGGTGGGACACTGGACTCGTGTTCGGGAGGGTGACAGTTCAAACTTGCGTCCAGCCATCCTGACATAGGTTTAGGCAAATGCCGGGATGGTTCCTTTGAAACGGCATGGCTGACTTCCTTCCCCATCCTTCCCTAATCCAATGGAACCAATGACCTTGCTGTTTGTTCCCCTCTCCCAAATCATTCAAACAGCAAGGTAGGTCTTCTGGCAGATGACTCAGCGGCAACACAACAAGACAAAATAAGTTCAGAGGATAGAGAATATAACAAAGAGGGATAAGAAGAGAGGGGAGGAAATCAGAGGAAGATAGAGATGAAGAGGGGGGGAGAGAGAAAGGAAAATGGCGGTTGTGATGGGTGGGGAGAGCATGTGGGGGAGGGGGGGGGGGAGAAAGAGAGAGAGAGAGAGAGAGAGAGAGAGAGAGAGAGATGCTGTCATTGCAGTACAAGGTGTTGTCCTCCAGTGGTTGGAACGGCATTTCTGGCACCATCTGAGAAAACTGATCCAGCTACTCCAGTGTTATGCCTGTTGTTAAGATAAGTAATTAATTCTAGAATAACTATCAATTAAGTTAATATTATACTGTAACAAAGTTAGTTAGAATTTGTTTTATATTATCTATTGAAGGTTTCACTTGTTTCAAAGTATTTCTTGAAAAAAAATTACATAAGGGCCAGTTTCCGGGTTATTTAGATGTAGGTTTACATACAAATTTAAGACATTTCTTTAAGTATTAAGTGAAGAATTTAGGTTGTTTTCATTACACATATATTTAGTTGTGCCTTATCTACTCAGAGAATTAAAAGTTTTAAGTTCTATCATTTATTTCCTTTTAATACGCATAAAGTATGTATCACACATACACTATGTTAGGCCTAATTTTTCGGGAATACAAATTCTGATTTTTAACATTAGTCTAACTGCATTATGTTATTATATTAATAGTATACATGTATATTAGTGTACCACATAACTTCACTCACTCATGTGATCTGTAGTTAATAGAATATTACTGTTATTGCCTTGATAAATTTTTTAAAAATATTGTAAACAACCATGAGTGAGAAGTGTTTGAACTGCCATAGGAAAGTCAGTTCTGGGGTTCTGTGCAGCTGTTGTGGCAGATGGTTACATTGGGGTGAATGTAGTGGCATGGGAATCGGGGAAGTAAATGGGTCTCTTCCATGGTATTGCAGATTATGTTCAAGGGATAGGAAAATAGCAGAACAGGAAGAGAAGATTAGAGCCCTTCAGGCTGAACTGGATAGTGCTAGGGAGGAACTGATGAGGTTAAGGGGGAGGAGGGTGAAGACAGGTGGAAAGTGGTAGCAAGGAACAGAGCCACAGAAAGAGAACACTATCTGACAGTTTCATCATTGGCGCAAACAATATATTTGCCTTGCTACCTCAGTCAGCTAAGGAAGAGGCTCAAGTAGATGTAAGTGTAATCAGCACTCAACAGACTTCCACTGGGAAACCAGCTGTCAAAAAATGTAGAAAGTAGGAGGAAAGTGCTGTTGTTAGATAGTAGCCATGGAAGAGGTGTGTGCCAGATCTTGCAAGAAAAATTAGGTGACAGGTACCAGGTAACAAGTATTTTCAAGCCCAGTGCATGTCTTAGCCAAGTGATAGAGGATGTAGGATCATTGTGCTAGGATTTTACAAAGCAGGATCATGTTGTGGTAGTTAGTGGAGTGGGAAACAGTATTGATAGAGATCAGGGCTACAATATTGAGTATGACCTGGCAAACGTAGCATCTGCAACAAACCATACAGATGTTGGCTTGGTTCCTACTTTCATGCAGTAATGATCAGCCCCAATTGAACAGCTCTGTCAGGAGGGTCTATATGGAGTTAGATAAGCTGCTTCGGGCAGCTACTTTGTCAGGCATAGATTTGGTTCCTGTTGATGGTATTGGTAGGTGGAACTTCACAAGACATGGCCTGCAACTCAGTAGGAAAGGGAAGGGTAAACTGCCTGGGATGGTAGCAAGATCTTTGGGGGAGGGTGTGGGTCACTAAAACTCATGGAAGTAGTTTTTTTTGGCTAAGATCAGTGTCCAATCATCCTACATTAATTGAAATTAGGCTTAATGAGAAGTTCAGACAGGCCAGTACTAAAGATGTGAAAATATCACAAGATTCTCATAACAGTACAGTGAAACATAATGTTAGTGTCTCACAAGATTCACATAAAAGCACAGTGAGAAATAATGTTTACATATTGCATCAGAATATCAGAGGATTAAAAAACAAAGTAGATGTGCTTCTTGTTTGCTTAGAAGATTCAGAATCTGAGGGTGGAACAGATGTACTATGCCTGTCTGCACATTGTATAGTGACAGGTATGGAAATGGTAAATGTAGGTGGGTATAAGCTTTCAGCACATGTAAGTAGAGACACTATGGAGAGAGGAGGAGTTGTCGTATATGTTAAAATTTGTCATAGTCTGAAAAATTTGGAAAATAAAAATTTTTGCATGGAGCAACATTTAGAAGCATGTGCATGTGAGCTTAAACTAAATAATGGCACTTTTATAATTGTAGCCGTGTATAGGTCCCCATTGGGAAATTTTCAACTATTTTTGAAAAACTTGGATTCTTTGTTGTGCTATCTGTCAGACAGAGGAAAGCAAATTATTGTTTGTGGGGATTTCAATGTAGAGTTTCTGAAAGTGTCTGATAGAAAGCTTGACCTTGAAGTATAACTTGGTTCTTTCAATTTGACATCAGTTATTGATTTTCCTACTCAGGTGGTACAGCACAGTGATAGATAATGTTTTCATTGACCAAGATAAATTTAATCAAAAACTTTTCCTGTTAAGAATAGTATGTCTGATCATGATGCACAGCTAGTTACAGTAATGCAAAACAGTCCTCCAAATTAGTGTGTTCAATTAACGATTTAACAATTCAAAATTTTAGGAAGAATATGCTACAGACTGGGATGAGGTGTACAGGGAACATGATGCTAATTTAAAATTTAACCTATTTCATGATACCTTTGTGAGTATATTTGAAAACAATATCTCTAAGAAAACAGTGAAATATAATTGTAAGAAACCATGTAAAAAGCCATGGCTTACTAAAGGGATAAAAATATCTTGTAAACAGAAAAGGGAAATGTATCTTACAACTAGGAGGAGTAATAATTCCAAAACAGTGAAACATTATAAAAACTACTGCACTGTATTAAGAAAAGTTATTAAAAAGTCCAGAAGTATGTACATTATGTCTGAGATTAGCACGTCTGATAATAAAATTGAAACTATTTGGAATATTGTTAAATGGGAAAACAGGGCAACCGAGAGCACAGAAAGACTGTATTTCTGTAAAACACAATGAAAAGTTTGTTAACAAGAAGTCAGAAGTAGAAAACATTTTTAATAATCATCTTTTAAGTGTTGTAGAGAAAATAGGATCCAGCTATTCATTAGAAAATGGAAGGCAGTATATGGAAAAGCCAGTACCTATGCAATTTGATAAAATTGAAATTCAACCCAGCTCTCCTACTGAAATTAGGAAAATAATAAATTGGCATTTCCAACAGAGTACTAAAAGCTTGTTCCGAACAAATAAGTATGATTCTCAGACACACATGTAATAGCTCACTGAAATAGGGCAAGTTTCCAGATAGACTGAAATACGCTATTGTTAAACCATTGCATAAAAAAGGGGATAGATCTGATGCTAACAACTACCAACCAATCTCACTTCTGACAACTTTATCCAAAATTCTGGAAAAAGTAATGTATTCATGAGTAGCATCACATATTTGTAAAAATGAAGTACTAACAAAATGTCAATTTGGTTTTCAGAAAGGCTTCTCAACAGAAAATGCTATAAACACTGTTACTGATCAAATATTAAATGCATTGAATAACCAAATATCACCCCATTGGGATATTTTGTGATCTATCAAAGGCTTTTGATTGTGTGAATCATGAAATTCTTCTAGATGAGCTTAAGTATTGTGGTATGAGTGGAACAGCGCACAAATGTTTTAATTCATACTTAACTGAAAGAATGCAGAAGGTTGAAACTAACAATACAGATAGTCTGCAAAAACCTCCAGAGTCCTCTAACTAGCGATGTGTCAAGAGTGGTTTCCCACAGGGTTCAGTCTTGGGCCCCTTATTGTTCTTGGTATATATTAATGACTTGCCTCTCTATATTCATGAAGATGCGAAGCTAGTTCTCTTTGCTGATGATACAAGTATAGTAATCACATCCAACAAGCAGGAATCAGCTGAGGAAATTGCAAATAATGTATTTCAGCAAATTATTAAGTGGTTCTCTGCAAATGGACTCGCACTAAATTTTGAGGAAACATGGTTATACAATTCTGTACAGTAATAACACCATTGATCAATACAGACTATGAACAGAAGTCTGTTGCTGAGGCAAGATACTCAAAATTTATGGGTGTGTGCATTGATGAGAAATTGAATTGGAAGAAACACATAGACGATCTGCTGAAACGGTTATGTTCAGCTACTTATGCTATTAGGGTTATTGCAAATTTTGGTGATAAACATACCAGTAAATTAGCCTATTATGCCTATTTTCATTCACTGCTTTCATATGGCATCATATTTTGGGGCAATTTGTCATTAAGAGAGAAAGTATTCGTTTCACAAGAGCATGTAATCAGAATAATAGCTGGAGCCCACCCAAGATCACCTTGCAGACATTTATTTAAGGAACTCTAGATATTCACAGTCCCTTCGCAATACGTATATTCGCCAATGAAATTTGTCATTAATAACCCATCCCAATTGAATAATAACAGCGAAGTGCATAGCTACGACACTAGAAGAAATGATGATCTTCAGTATTCTGGATAAAATCTCACTTTGACACAGAAAGGGATGAACTATGCTGCCACAAAAATTGATGGTCATTTGCCAAATAGTATTAAAAGTCTGACAGATAGCCAACCAACATGTAAAAGCAAATTAAAAGAATTTCTGAATTACAACTCCTACTCAATAGATGAATTCTTAGATATGTAGTAACTGTAAAAAAATATTTATTTTGTGTAAAGAAAACTTATAATAAAGTGACACGTTCCGCATTATTACGAAATGTCGTATTCGTAATCTATGGAACGAGAATTAATGTATGTATGCAACCACTCCATCAATTCCTCAGCCCCGTGACCATGCCTATGTGACCTACTCCACCTTCCATATCCACAAAAAATTTCTCCACCCTCCCTGAAACACAGCTATCCTGAGCACCCATCCAGTAACACTGTTGTCAACTTTCCTGCCAAAACTCTGACCTCTGCAGAAGTCCCCGTACTTTCTAAAGGCCTCACCATTCACCTAAAATGTAAACTCAACCATGCTGTACTTGTAAAGAACCTTCTTTTTTTTACTTGTTTCCTGTGGTGGAAACATTTCTTCACCACACACCCCACTGACAACAGCAAATCAACACACACACACACACACACCCCCTCCCCCCACCCCGCCCAACACACACACACACACCCCCTCCCCCCACCCCGCCCAACACACACACACACACACACACACACACACACACACACACACACACACACAAAACCTTGTCTAAAACAGATACAGTGCTCCTACAGAATGAACCTCTGCCTTGATTGACCAACCCCTGCAGACTATTGTCTGTAACCTCCAATCATACATTCATGACACTACTCACCTCCCTTCCACAGTTCCTCTTCCATTACCACCAGACTACTTGCTCACCACTTCTGGGGGGAGGGGGGATGGGAAGTGCTGGGTGATGGGAGAAGGCAGTACACCATCTGTATGATGAAGGAAGGATGTGGACAGGAGAGTGTAGGGAGAAGGAATGAGAAACAAGTTAGTGAAGGTTTAGGTCAGGCGGATAACAAGAGTGCAGCCTATGCTGGAGACACAGTCCGCATCTGCGTACCTCAGAGAAACTTTTGCAGGGAGTGAGTATCCAAATGGCCCTTCTAGTGAAGCAGCTACTGAAATCATTTGTGTTGCGATGTGCAGCATGTTCAGCAACTGGATGGTCAAGTTTGCAGTTTACCATAGATTAGCAGTATCTATTCATGTGAGTAGACAGTTGTTCGCTTGCCAGGCTCACTTAGAATGATCTACAGTAATTACAGCACAGCTGATGTATAATGGGGGTGCCTGGACTGTGGCAGGAAGTGGTCAGTGGGTGTACGGGACAAATCTTGCCCCTGCAGCAGGCACTAGAAAATGACCCTTGTGGTGCAGGATTGGGTTAGGGATGTACAAGGTTAATCTGGATGCTGCGTGCTTGGCAGAACAGTATTTGAGTGATGGTAGGACTTAGGGGCAGGGTATCACTCATCTCGAGGCACAATGAGAGGTAGTCGAAGCCGTGGTGATAATGCAGTTGCCTTTTTCAAGGCCAATGTGATACTGGCTGGTGGAGGAGTGCTGTTCAGTGGCCATTTAACAGGTTTACTGGTGTCAGAGGAGGAAATGACATCAAATATCTGTTTATAGATGAGCTGGCTTTTCAATGACTCCTGTTTTTTTCACTGCAGAGCATTATCCACAAATGGTGAGGCTATGAGGAGGTGACTTTTGTATGTGGGTCTGGTAACAGCTGTCAGAGTGGAGGTGCTGTGGTGGTTGGTGTGCTTGATATGAACAGATGTATTTTTGGAGCCGTAACCAACTTGACCTCGCATTTTAAAAAGAAAAAAGCAGACTTGTAGGATATCAGCCCCAGCAATTGATCCTGTGCAAAAATTTGGGCCATAATTCTGATAGTAGGCAATGATGACCTCCTTAAAGTACAGCTTTTGTGCACATCAGTTGTTGTCACTCACTCTGCCCCCATTGCAGCCGCCTAATGCCCAAGTGCAAATTACTGTACAGCAGACTGACAGAGCCCTCCTATTCATGGGATGTTGAAGGCAGAGGGAGAGGAGGCAGGAGGTGGACATACCTGACATCTTGATTATGTCCCATAAATGTTTGATGGAATTCTTGTCAGGTGACTTGGCTGACTGTCTCATTCACTAGAGTTGTCCAGAATGTTTGTGAAACCAATCAGAAACAATTGTGGCCCAATGACATGGCACATTGTCACCACAAAAATTCCATCATTGTTTGGGAACGTGAGGTCTGTGAGTGGCTGCAAATGATATCCAAGTAGCTGAATATGACAATTTCCAGTTAATGATTGGTTCAGTTGGATCAGAAGACCCAGTCCATTCCAAGTACACACAGCCCACACCATTACGGAGCCACCACCAGCTTGCACAGCAGCTTGTTGAAAACTTAGGTCCACAGCTTTGTGAGAACTGCACCGCACTCAAACCCTACCATCAGCTCTTACCAGGTGAAATGGGGACTCATTTGACCAGGCCACGGTTTTCCATTCGTGTAGGGTCCAACCAGTTTGGTCACAAGCCCTGGAGAGGTGCTGCAGGTGATGTCGTGCTATTAGCATAGCCCATTAATGCCAAATTTCACCACACAGTCCTGACGGATACATTTGTTGTACATTCCACGTTGATTTCTGTAGTTATTTCATGCAATGTTGCTAATCTGTTGGCACTGATAACTCTATGCAAACGCTGCTGCTCTCAGTTGTTAAGTGAAGGCCGTCAGCCACTGCATAGTCCGTAGTGAGAGGTAATGCCTGAAATGTGGTATTCTCGGCACACTTGTGACGCTGTAGATCTTGGAATATTGAACTTCTGAAATGGAATGTCGCATGCATCGAGCTCCAACTACTGTTCTGTATTCAAAGTCTGTTAATTCCCGTCATGCTGCCATTATCACGTCGGACACCTTTTCACATGGATCATGTTAATACAAGTGACAGCATCGCTGATGCACTTCTGTTTTATACGTTGTGTGCATGATACTACCACCTTCTATATATGTGCATTTCTCTGTCCTGTGCCTTTATCACCTCCATGTATGTCAACCTTACAAACTTATACAATCAGTTTTTATTGTAACAGTATTCTCAAACTGATATCCTGCAGCTGTAAGTGCATCTCAAAATCAAAATGAATTTATTTAGTCAATCGTATGGCTAGGGCCCCCCCCCCCCCCCCCCCCTCGTCGGGCAGACCGTTCGCCAGGTGCCGGTCTTTAAATTTGACGCCACTTCGGCGACCTGCAGTCGATGAGGATGATAGGATGATGATGATAAGGACAACACAACACCCAGTCCCTGGGCGGAGAAAATTCCCCAACCCAGCCAGAAATCGAACCCGCGCACAGAGGATTGACAATCCGTCACTTTGACCAGTCAGCTACCGGGGGCAGACATCAAAATGAATAAACCTGAGCAACTGAAGAATTATTATGTAACGAAATTAATGATTTTCAATTTACAATTTAATCATGCCAGACATGTTGAACAGTGCATCCACGCAAATTTACTTCACTTTAACAGTGCTGGCTTTAGTATACAAAGAAAATAACACAAAACAGCAATGTTAATAGTCCAATAGTGCTACACTACATCTTTAATGACATACTAATCCATTCACACTGCGTTTGTTAATTACAACATAAAAATGTTTAGAGCAAAGATATCTATGGTACCAGCTACAGATTAGAAACTGTGCACTTTGACATGAGGAATAAAGCATGTCAGCAACATAAAAACACTATTTCACAAACAGCTTGCTCACTCTACTGTACTGTACTTCACACTCGACATTGGGCAACTGCAGTGGGGTGGAGCAGCTGACAGTCAGTGCACACAAAAGTTTTAAAAGGTCATAACTGGATACTGTCAGAATTATGGCCCAAATTTTGCAATGGGTCGATTGCTAGAGCTGTTAACTTGGAAGTTTGCCTTTTTCTCTGTAAAATATGAGGTTAAGTTGGTGATTATTCCTTGTGGGAGGTGAAGATTCTCATTTAGAAGGTGGCTTGTTGAATTGAGATATACTGTATGAGGTGGATGTGAAAGCAAATATTGAGGAAAGAGCTAAAATTGTCCCTGCCATGTGTCCAGATCATGAAAATATCAGCAATGACTCAGCCAGAGAATGTGTTTTAGTTTTTGACTGAATAGGAAGAATTCCTCCAGGTACCTCATAAATAAATTGGCATAGGATGATACCATGCGAGTACCCATGGCAGCACCACAGATTTGTGTGTAGATTTTGACTTCGAAAATGAGATAATTGTGGGTCAGCATATGATTGGCTAGGATTTTTAGCAAAGAGGTAATGAATTAGGAAAGAGGTGGTGGCTTTGGTATCGTGAGGACACTGGAAAAAGTAATATTTCATGGCCACAAGGCCAAGGGCACAGGGGATGTTGGTGTTTAGGGATGACTCATCCACAGTGATCGACAACGAGTCTGGTGGTAATGGGACACAAACTGTGGAAAGACAGTGAAGGAAGTGAGCAGTGTCTTGACTGTAGTGTTGGGGGGGGGGGGGGGGGGGGCGCTATGGACAATGGTTTGGAGACATTGTTCAACAAAGGTAGAGATTTGTTCTGTAAGAGCATCCTACCCAGCCACAATGGTGTGACATGTGGGGTTGGTTTTGGATTACTGGGGAAATGTAAGGGGTTGCTAGTGTGAGGACGGAGGAGGATTTAGATGTCAGGTTTTGGGATGAACCTAAGGCCTTAAGGAGCTGATGGAGGTCCTATTCCACTTCTGGGTTGCAGATCATGGTTGTAAGGTTAGTATGCAGAGGTTTTGGAAAGTTGGCGGAGATCCTCAGCCATGTAGTTACTGCAATTCATGACCACTGTGATGTAGCTTTTGTCTGCTGGAAGGGTGATAAGGTCTGGATTGGTTTTGAGGTTACAGATAGCTGCATGCTCCGTAGGAGTGATGTTGGATTCACTGTGGAGGAATCTAGGAAAGGAAAGTGAGGCCAATTTAAAAGTGAGGAATTCCTGAAAGATAGCCTGGGGATGACTGGGTGAAAAAGGACGAGGATCTCAGCTGTAGGGAGATAGGAACTGTTTTAAACAAGGTTCTTTGTGGGGGTTTGGTTGGCTATAGTCAGTGGAGTTTGTAGCAAAGAAATGTTTTCACTACAGGACATGAGTAAAGGAGAGGAGGTCTGTTTCAAGTCCAGCATGGTTGAACTTAGGTTTGATGCTAAGGGTGAGGCCTTTAGAAAGTACTGATAGGTCAGAGTTTTGGGAGAATGGTTGACAACAGTGTTATTGGATGGGTGCTCAGGAGCAATATGTATCGTGGAGGGTGGAGGAAGTTTTTGTGGATACGGAAGGTGGAGTAAGTCAGGAAGGCATGATCAGGAGCTGTGAGGGATTGATGTAGTTGTTGGATCAGAATAGCAGGCTCATTCTTGGCTGTAGGTAATCTCATGCAGGCATAACACTGGAGTGGCTGGAACAGCTTTCTCAGATGGTGCTGGGAATGCTGTTCCAACTATTGAAGGACAATGGTTTGTATTGTCATGATAGCATCTCTCCTTCTTTCTCTTTCTCTGTCCCTTCACCCCCCTTCCCCCTCTTTCTCCATATCTCTCTTTTTTGTTATATGCTCTAGCCTCTGAACTCATTTTGTCTTGTTGTGCTGCCACCGAGTCATCTGTATAAAGACCTACCTCAAAGTATCCTGCTAGTCCCACCTTGGTTCATGTGTCTTTCCCTACCCCTCCCCACTCCCATCTGCTCAGGTAATTGTCCTCAATAACTGATAGCCAATAATCAGTCCTATTGCAACCATAGGAATGTGCATTTGAGTGTATGTTGGGTTGTTTGTGAATATGTTTACTTTTACTAGAGAAAGTGGAAGAGCTCAAATGCTAATGTGAATACTGCTTTCTGTTACTCGTTTCTGTGTACCACACGAGTGCATTATAGGTGAGTGGTTGCCTTTCCTTTATTTTACATAGTTTTCCACTGATAATGTCGCTGCAGTTTGCAGAATGAAAATGAGTTGCAGAATATATCTACCACAGCTATTATCCGGCTCCTGTCAATCTCCCATCACTTGTACTGTTCTTCATATTCATTAACTGATAATATCATTTCACTGACCTCCGTAAATCATTTTTTGCGACAGTGTCACAGCGCTGGACCCAATTCTATCCAATGTTACACACAAAACTCATCTGTTGGCTCATGATTTTCGAGTGTAAAGATCATGGAGATATCTGTGGTGATCTGGCATTAACATATAATAAATGTTAGTGCCTCCATACAAATTATGGGCTGGTATACCAGAGCTGATTGCATTACGTACCCAGAGGCACACCTCACTCCATCACATCAGTGCTGGGGCAGAATGATCATTATGAATACAAGATGACAACATTCGTTGGGGTGTACACGACCCGGGAGATCCAGGAAAAACCCGGGAATTTTTTCGTGCGAGAGAAAACTGGGCAAAACCCGGGAATTTTTTAGAATTCTAGGAAATTTTCATTGTTTTGGTTATCAGTTAAATTTTGTGATTCTGACTGGTAAGAACCAATACTCTAGCAAAGGATATTACTGTATCCCACTTCTGCAGAATAATACTGCAGCAACAAAACATGGACGAGAGAAAAAAAGAAAAAAAAATACTTAAGTCACAAAGGAAAAGCGCCATATACAACAAAACACAGTGCTCATACAAGTGTCTGCCAACAGCAAAGTGTGTCAAAGACTTTAGGAAGAATTTGCAATGCTTTCTAACAGGCTGGCCTGTGTGGCCGGGCAGTACTAGGCGCTTCGGTCTGGAACCGCGCGACCTCTACGGTTGCAGGTTCGAATCCTGCCTCGGGCATGAATGTGTGTGATGTTCTAAGGTTAGTTAGGTTTAAGTAGTTCTAAGCTCTAGGGGACTGATGACCTCAGATGTTAAGTCCCATAGTGCTCAGAGCCATTTTGAGCTTCCTAACAACAAATTGCCTCCGATGAGCGTGACGTGACAGCTGTTTACATTAGATTCATTTGAGCAGTCGCGGGCAGCTCTTGCACATGCGCAGTTGAGTCGCATATGAGTAATACCTTCTCCTGCTTCTGGCTACAGATGTGTGGCTGGGCGCCACTATCTAATATTGTCCCGGTTCAAAAATATCGTAGATCCGGGGCTGACGCACAGAGCAATCTGAGTTGTAGTGGGGAGGTGGGTAGTCTCCACATGACCTGTGTTTACGTTTAGTGATTGTGCTGTTTCCTCTTCATTAATTGTTCTCACATTAAATGAAAACAAAACAGATTTCTGTGGCCAGGAGCTACCAAATGAATTAAAATATGTTCACATAATTACAGAAGGCTAAAATATGTTGTTAGTTTCAGGTTTTATTTCCACCTTTGACAGTCAAGCATTAATCGCCTTGCAGAACAATGAAGCTATTTTTGTCGGTTTGCTAAAGAGATTTGGCTTTTATTAATCTTTTGCGCTGAGGCAGTCAATTTATTTGAAACGAAGAGTTTAATTTCACACTGTTGACTAGTTTCAACTGTTCGCTGCATTTCAAGTGCACGTTTTCCATCTTCTAACTCGTATGGCTTTATACCATAATAAAGAACCAAATGTGAGGTAATACAGTACTGGTACTCAAGAGAATTTACATCCAAATATGGACATATGAATGTGCACTTTAAGCCGAATTATGCAATTTTTGTATGGTTCATGAAATTCCGGTGCTCTTGACGTATCCTCTGATGTCTTGTTTCTTTTACGACATAATGCAAGATCTTTTAATGTTTTACATGAACGAACATATGGGCTTCCTGTGTCATTGTAGCTGCGCAAGCGCAGTGATGGCTGTTATCTGGTGCTGTGTGGCAACTGCTGAAACGAACCAATTTCTAACAGGTCACGGGAAAATATTGCAAATGGTGATTTGAAAAGCGTTACTTTCAAAGTAAATTTCCTTCTACAAAAGATGAACTATATGCGAGAATGTACGATGAATTTCTTAAATCACTGAACGTTTGACTGTCATTTAAAAATCAAATCTTTGAGGATGACCATCTAGAAGAATTTCGAGCCCAGAAGATCAGACATTTACGTCATTATTAAAAAATTTTCTGGCACATTTGTGTGCTGTATCTTAAAGTGTAACACGCGCAAAAAGAGCAACATTATATGTGGAAGCTTAGCTTCTTGCACCTTATTAATCTTAGAGACCAATATTATATGTGAAAGTTTGTTTTCCTTATATATGTGTATATTAATTTAAACCATTAACATTTCTTATTTGTGTGTTCGCACTACTTGAGAGTGATCTTGCTATTTGTTGACTACATCACGTGTCCTATGCTGTCATCAGCTGGCGAGATCACGTGACATGAGCTATGACTAGCTTACAAAAGTATGTTGCAATCTCTATTTCAATGCTTCGGAAATTAACGTGCGATGTTTGGTGGAATTCGAATTTATACCTTCGTAACACGAAAAAATGCAGCGTACATGTTGCTGCACATCAAAGGTCTTTCCAAAACGTGTTTTTTCCCCCTGAGTTTCGTTTTCTAAAGTGCTGGAAAATTTTGCGTTGGTGTAGAAAACAGTAAACATCGTAAGTTTTGTTAAGTTTTACAGTGCTGAGGAAAAATATACTGTCACCTAACATGAGAAAAGTGTATTTTCACCCGGGAGAAAGTGTATTTTCAACCGGGAAATCCGCGAAAAATCCAGGAATTTTTTTTTTTTTCCTTGCCCATGTATACACCCTGTTTATTCTCCTTGGACCCTCCACACACAAATACATCAGTAGTACACAGAACCTGGACTTGTATGAGGAAATGTGATGCCACTCATGGGTTCAGAATTGTTCGGTTCACATCTGTCAGTGTGTCTGTTCTGCTGTTATGTTAAGGGAACCTTCAATGAAGGTCACTTTACTGACAGCCAGTAGTGCTAAGGTCATTGTCACACTGTCTGTTTAGATACTATGGTCATTTTAGTGACAGTCAATGGTGCTAAGGACATTGTCACACTGGCTGTGCAGGTACTTGAATTGTTGCAAAGAAGCCTATTACGTCTTTAAAGCTATGTGATATGCCTTTTTGATCCTGTGCAACCAAACAAATGGTAGGTATGTATTTTTGGGCACTAGTCTCATGGACCCATTGAAACCCTGCATGACATTTAGTATGGCGATTCTGAACCAATCTTTCCATATTTGTATGACAGTCATTGAATTCTGACCACTGTGAACAGCAGTATAGTGGAACAATGAACTGCAGTCTCGATAGGCCGTGATCCTGCTACTGTCAAATTCCAATATGTGCTGGTAGCCATTTCTCCTAAATGCACCACCTTCTCACAAACAACAAACATTTTTGGATGCAATACCTGCTGCCTACTCTCTTTATGTAAGAATGTTGATATTGTTACTGCTATGTACTTTGTGCAGTTGTGTTGAAATACATGCAGTTTATATGCAGATCCAAGGATGTGTTAAACTTCATGGCAGTGTGATGTTTGTTGTATGTTGTCTTCACGGTATTGCAATTTTAATGAACAACAGTGTATAAAGTTTCCCAGTAGCAACTTGTGATTTGTAACGTGTTGCCCACCTTAGTGAAATGTCATCCTGCCCTTTGTTCATTTTCTTTAATATGGCATGTTTATAGTCCAAAAAACTGGTAGCTTCTGTTTCGACAATTAAGGTTATTTGAGTATCTTAATATTTTATGTTGTCTGTCTTGCATAGCATATTTAGTGCAGAATTTGATTTCTTCTCCATTTCAGCTATAGGCATTTTTGTAAGTTTACAAGAAGTGATTCATATTTTGAATTGAGAGGAATATGTATTTGTTATGGAAATTTATAAGTTGTTTTGTAAAATACATAGTAGTTCTTTTGAATTTGATGAATAACAGTAAGATGTTAACTGTCCAGATGTCGGGCAAGGATCCATTTGGTTGCGATCCATTTGCACTGCAGCCATCTCCGAGTGGGCCACCACCTCGCCCTGAAAGCCCGAGTCCTGCTCTTCCTCCAAAGAAGAGTAAACAGCCTCCTCCTCGGCCAGCACCGCCACGGCCGCTGCAGCAGCCAGGTGGCCGCGCAGCACCTGTTCCCCCCACACCTAGCCCTGACCCTGGTCGTGACCCTTTCTCTTCACCTGACCCATTTGCTGTACCAAACTCATCTTCTGGATCGTTTGCAAATTTTGCAGACTTTGATGCTAAGGTGAGTGTTGAGAGTGGTAGCTGTTACATATATTTATTAATAACAGTTATAAATTGAATATATAATTCTTAATTAAGGTAGCAGAAGTTTTTTTTAAGTTTTCTGCTTTTTTTCTATATTTATTTAATAAATATTTCTCTAGGTTTTTTCCTGAGCATATCAAGAGGTGTACGTTCTCTTAGCCTCAGGGGATAGAGTTTGATTTAAAAAACACAGAATTAGGGTAAAGATGCTAACATTTCTGATAGGCTAGAAGCTGAGTATGGTGCACATTTTAAAAGTAAGAGTTAATGGTCATTATCACTGAAGAAGGTGTAAGTGAAGAATGTGCATCTTTGTATCATTTTTCAACTAAGTCACCAGTTCATTGGGAAATGTTTTTGATAGCATGGAACACATGATCTTAAAATCTATTCTTCATTGTATTTTTCATTCATTCATTTCTTTGACTGAAAGAGAGCACTTTGTAAATTAGTATCTGTAGTGTGCACAGCTCATATTAATTCATTGTGTTGCTCATGGTTCTTTACAAAATGCCACTTGATATTAATGTAAATCACTGATCATTATGTGAGTATATTCACTGTTTCTTTCACATTATCATGATTGGTTAGGTCGTTCTTCTGAAAGTTATGCCTACTGTTCACAGCTGTAAAGAATGTGTGTGACAGGAATACGAGTGTGGGTCATGACATAACATCTTTGGCACACTGATGGTTCTGGAATAATAACCACCAAATTCTTAATCTGCTTGATTGAGATATAGGTAGCTGATTCGTAAATACTTTATTAAGTTGGTAGTGCGCTTGCAGCTGCTGAAATGTTTTTTCATCATGACGCATTTCATATTCTTCAATTGAAACATCATTAGGAGGGTTTTCTGGTCTGTTTCTAACTCACAATCAGACCTTGATGTCTATATGTGTGTTGCACAAAAATTTTCATCTTAGGCACTGATGCTGCTGCTAAAACATGGGCAAGAAAATCAGTGTCAAGGGTAAAATTCATGTGAAATGTGCAGGTAGGCAACACATCCCTTTGTAAGTGAGAAAGAGAAGGAAGTACATCAGGGCTGACAAGTTTTAAGTGCGTAATATCAAACATGGATGCACAAAAAATGTGTTTTTAACAGCTATATATTTCCCAAAACATATTATCTGTCTTGATTAGGTTTTCATCAAACTTTTCCCAGTTAGCTGTGGTCACAGATGCAATCCTGTTCCCTGTTGCTTTTGCAGCTTTTCTAGAGATAGGTTCCTTGCTCTGATTTGCTAACACAGGTCTTAATCTTCACCAGGCCATTTTAATTGGCATTCAGTTCAAACATACATGGGGGTAACCAGAGGACTGTGTGCTCTTGACTTTTTTAAACTTTTTAATCAGTTCACAGTTTGAACTTCATTTTTTTACTGTGTGATATATTGTTATTTTGAAGCCAATTCATCATATTGATTTTAACAGCATATTGTCAAGGTACTTGGTATTCTTTGCATATTATGGTAAGGAGTGTCATCAACAATTATAATACTACCTTTGGGTAGTCTGAGGAGCAATTTTCTCTGTACCCACTTATGAAAATTGGTAGCATTCATTTGCTGGTGATAATCTCCACTTGCTTTTCCAGCTCTAGAAATCAGTTCTGCTTCATTGACTAATTTGCTCATTTAACCTGTGTTAACAAGGATAATTCTATTTGGTGACCTGGTATTTGTAATGAAACCCATAGCATTTTTGCTCTGCTAGCATTTTCGAAGTGTAAGATTATTGTCTGCTCAAGATTCCTGTTAATAAACAGTGTTTCTGTCCTGTGAATGGAAGGTTCTGGTGCTCATTAATTATTTTGCTTGCCAAATGACAAAATTCGCTTTTCAGTCAGAAATTTCCTATTGGTTGGACATATTTTCCATTTGAATCCCATTGCATGCAGTTGTGTCAGTAATGCTCCAACAGACCATGGAAATTCAATTATTTTCCTGATTGCTGTGAAAAGCTTGGGTACAGTAGAAACAGTCATCTCCATGAGGTAGAAATATCTTACAGTATCTTGTATTACATTCTTCTTAAAATTATCATAGTGAAACTTTAAATAGTTCTCACTGACATGCCAGCATAGTTGGCAGCTCAAAGACTACTTGGTTTCACACCAGATTTGAAATTTACTGCCCTGTTTTCCTTATTACCTGATTTTATAATATTCCTTTCTATTTTCCTGCCCTCTAATGAATTTTCTGTCCCTTGTTGAACTCTAAAGATAGTAAAGACACTGAAGAAATAATCTCGGTGACTACCAATTCACCAGTCACTGAATGAAACACTATTCTTTGCACATGACAAACAAGGACAAAACAAAACACCAAAACATCACAGATATATAAATAATCATAAAATACAACACATTCATGAAAGATACTACACTCTGAACAGTGAAAAATACTTCACTGTACTGGTAGGGCAACCTCTTTTCAGATGGGCAATTCCACTGACCATTGGCAGCCACAAGGCTGAATGGAGAGAGGGAAAGGGCTGTTACTCCTTACCCTTGCTCATCTCTTGCAAGCTTTCTTGTGTGCTGTGTACTGTACTGCATCTCTCCTTATGCTTTGAGTATGATCTGTCGTAAACTCTTGATACCACTATCATTCTTTTCTTCTCATTGCAGGGAACCATATGCCTCACTCAGTTATTTGTTAATATCATGAAACTATTTACCTAATGTGTTATAAAGTTTGATCATAGTTGATTTTTGAACAAGACAGTATAGTTACATGTTTCATTATTGAAATACATTGTCACACAAAAGCAAGCTACATTGAGCTGTAGATGAAAGAAAGATTACATGGTTAATAAACCCCTTGAATATACTGAGCATGTGCAGTCGAGTCAGTTGTGTTATTCAGACATTACTTTTGATATGAACTTTATATTTCTGATATCTGAACATAGAAGCATAATGTTAAGGAACACTTTTATTACAATTCTGAATGGGAAGAGGGTGGGGTTGCGGCTTTCTTTTTTACAACCCTTGCACATGATTTTTCATTAAATGCTAGTTTTTGTTTTATATTTCATGTTTAATTCACAACCATTTGAATAAAAACTTCTTACAATTTGTTTTAATGTTATAGGAATATCACGTAAATCTTTGTTGCAGTTCCTGTACTACTCAAATGTTTGATTTTTTAACAGTTTGTATTAGTAACGGATTGTAAGGAGAAAAAGCCAATTTCACAACACGAAAATGAGTCTGAGAAAACTTCTGCTTCCTTACATGTTTCTAACTGGAAACTTCAATAACAATAATCTAGCATGAGACCCAGATGTTCATATTTTACATTTTTCCCCTTGATGTCTGAGAGATCCCCATATTATCATAGTAATTGTGGTAATGCAAATTACAATAATTCTTGTAAATTTTGGCTGTTCAACACTGCCTAGTATCTTTATTAGATAATTTTTTCCCCTTTTCTTTTGTTATGTATTACTTGTTTTATGTGCACATATATTTTCTAATTTACATATTTTGTTGTTTTTAGTCCTTTGCTTGAATCAGTTTCTAGATGCTTTGTGCAATCTTATCACTGCATTAAGCTAAACTGTTGCATGTAACCTAGTGATTTAAATATTCATCACTGTTTGTATAAATCTGTTTATAATGGAAGCCTAATTTGAGTAACCTGTTCATGTTTAACACATTAAAAAGTCCATGTTTGAATAAGTAAACGAGGAGAAGGTTTACATTTGCAAATGGGCCTAAGATATAGCCGTATTATGTTCACCGGATTTTTTCTCACACTTGCTATTAAAACTGCTAAATAGTTAAGTGTCAATAAAAATTGGCAGCTGATTTCAAATGAACAAGTTTTGATGTTTTGTATATGTCTCTCACAGTTCACTCTCATATGCCTAAAATTTATTAGATGCTGAACTGTATTTGAGTTGAATCTTAGATCTTCTGACTGTAGCAATCCTCCACTGAATTACTTGTAGTCAGGTTTTTACCCACTTGTTTAGTTAGCAGTAAATTTCCTTCCAGTGTGTGAGCGCCCTAATCAGTTTCTTACTTATATGCCTGTCATTTTCACTGTCAGTGTTATACTTGGGAGATAGACTTGCAGGCTTTGTTCATGTTTCAGTGACCACCCT
Organism: Schistocerca americana; assembly: GCF_021461395.2. Classification (NCBI taxonomy): domain Eukaryota; kingdom Metazoa; phylum Arthropoda; class Insecta; order Orthoptera; family Acrididae; genus Schistocerca; species Schistocerca americana. The sequence continues at coordinate 123,266,179 of NC_060121.1, forward strand.
TTGTGTGTCTTTGAAAGCAGGGATCCTGATTTGATTGCATGAATCGTGATGATAAATTTTTAAAAAAATATCAACTTAAAGGTGTATGTGCAGCAATGAGGTGGAAGGCTATTGACACACAATTTTTGTTAGTTGGCAACCACAGTGCCAACAGCTGCACACCAGTTGTATCAGTCTGATCCAGATAAGTTGGGGGTTCTATGTGGATTGAGCTTTCTACACCCAGCTACCCCTTGTATCTATGTAAATAGCTCAAACCTCTCTCTGTCTAACCCCTTCAATGACATGGCTGGACCAGTGGTTGATATTAACTCCCAAACAACCAAGAGAACTTGACAGGCTGCTCTTGAAGGCCAATGAACAACTGAAAAAGAAAATGTTGACAGTAACGATATAAATCCCTTCTAAAATGTTTACATTGTGTTGAAAAGAGGAGAAAGGACTTTAGAAATGGTATTGCTTTTCTACATCCATAGTCTTAGACTCAATCAGTACAAATTTAAAAATCTGTCAGTTGATTCTGTAGTGAAGTGCAGAATATAGAAATAGTTAACAGCCATACAAGCAGAACAACTGCTTAAATTTCAGAAGATGGTGAATAGCCAGTTGTTGTTGAATAACATGTTGGGAGCTAAAGAACCTGTAGCCCTTTTTGTAATATTTAGTTCACATGTATTGTGAGATCACATTCTTATAGACTTCCTCTGTAGTATGAGACAGAAGACAATTTCACTGCTCATGCAAATAAGCTATTTTAATTATTATCTTCAAATGTGGGAAGAACTTTACTTGTTGGGGATAGCTACTGTGTCATTGCCCTCACTAACTACTTGGAAAAATCTTAGATCTGAGTTCAACTATCATCTTATCTCACTAGTTACTTTCGGAGTGGGTTCAGGAGATATTGTTCCAAAATTGATGATGGATGGTTGGATGGATGGATGGATGGATGGTGCTATACAACAAACTTCCTTTCTTCACACTTTGGGCCCTGAGCCATAGTGCATGAAGCTCTACCATGAGGCCTAGCTGTTTTTAGCATATTTTAATTTACTATAACTCTTAAATATTTTTTGTTATAGTAATGACGTCACCCTTATTGAAAAGCCTGAACTTTCTAATTTGAGGCTATGTATAATACTTTGTTCTTTTAATTAATATTTGCTTTCATGGAACTTTCAATTATAGCATTGTTTTTAAAAAGAGGAAAAGTTGGTCAAGGCTATATGCAGTTAATGCTCAGAAGGAAAACTACATTATTTTACACAAGAATTTTAATAATTATTTATACTGCTTGTTTTATATACAGGAACCTCCTTTGGCTTTATTTTGAGATGCAATTTTTGTCTTTGTATGATAAATTTTGAAAATGGTAGTTCGCACAATGCCACTTTGCATCCACTACACTGTTAGCTTGTGTCTTATGCCACACTTTCTCAGTAAGCTTTTTACCTCTCAGAGAACACAATACACATTTTTTTCTGTTTCTTGCCTATTTCTGTCTCAAGCTTTTCCAGAAAATGGTTTCCAGTTGATAGTCTGGAGAGTCCCGATGCACCAGGTTGTGGTTTGAGATCTCTGCTGCCTGCAAGACCTGCACAGATAGTTCTCATAAACTGTGTTGTTGGGAGGCATTTTCCAGTTACCTTGTACAATATACTTGAATTTATTATCACCATTAGTATTATGTGGAATGACAACTTTCTCCACCACTTCACAGTTCGATGCTCAAAAGCCCCATAAGATAATTGTTGGTCTAATAAGTCGACACCCATCTTGTTTTTATTATAGTCTGGTTGTGACTTCTCTTGCCTCTCTTATCTGTATACATCACAATCTCAGCAGTGTGCCTTGTACTTATCATGTGCACATTTCTTTTGTCCTTCCAACAGAAAGCCAAGATATTTCCTTTACGCCTAAAAATTAGTTCACCTCGCTGAAGTTTTGGATCTTTTATAGCAGAAGGTAATCCCTGCCTAGATTTTCTTGTAGTTCCCTCAAGAGCAGTTTTTTGCAGCTTCCAGTTCTTAAGCAAGGGCTGGACGAGTAGAATCTGTCTGTAAACATAGTGTAAACTTTTTCTGACAGATTCCCAGGCAATGTCTTTAAGAGTGTCACTATGTCAGACATCTCACCTACATAATCAGAAGAATTCCAGACATAACCTGTCTCTGACTCTGAGATGTACAGTTTTATACCATATTTATTTGGCTTCTGTGGCATGTACTGCATGAAATACACACAGCCTCGAAATTTGCACATGCCTTCATCAGCTGTAATGTTTTGAGAGGGTGTGTATGCTTGCTGGAAATTAGCAGACACCATATCCAGGACGGGTCTCACCTTGTGCAGTGGGTCATAGCCAGCTTCTCCTTTTTTCTTAGCTGCTGAACTGTCACTGATGTGAAAGTTTCTCAAAATAGAAAGAAACCTGTCACAGCTCAGGATGTTTGGACAGAAATTACATGACACGACAGGATTCTTGGACCAGTGCTCTCGTATACGGGGTCTCACACTTACACACACATGGACTCCAATTGCCAGAAACTTTATTATTTCTATGAGAGTAACTCCTTTCCACTCTGATAGCGAGCATATAGGGGAAAGGGAATTTCCTTATCCAACCCATGAACAATGGACCTTGCCGTTGGTGGGGAGGCTTGTGTGCCTCAACGACACAGATAGCCGTACAATAGGAGCAACCACAATGCAGGGGTATCTGTTGAGAGGCAACGTGTGGTTCCTGAAGAGGGGCAGCAGCCTTTTCAGTAGTTGCAGGGGCAACAGTCTTGATGATTGACTGATCTGGCCTTGTAACACTAACCAAAACGGCCTTGCTGTGCTGGTACTGCGAACGGCTGAAAGCAAGGGGAAACAACAGCCGTAATTTTTCCCGAGGGCATGCAGCTTTACTGTATGATTAAATGATGATGGCGTCCTCTTGGGTAAAATATTCCGGAGGTAAAATAGTCCCCCCACTCGGATCTCTGGGCGGGGACTACTCAGGAGGACGTCGTAATCAGGAGAAAGAAAACTGGCGTTCTACGGATCGGACCGTGGAATGTCAGATCCCTTAATCGGGCAGGTAGGATAGAAAATTTAAAAAGGGAAATGGATAGGTTAAAGTTAGATATAGTGGGAATTGGTGAAGTTCGGTGGCAGGAGGAACAAGACTTTTGGTCAGGTGAATACAGGGTTATAAATACAAAATCAAATAGGGGTAATGCAGGAGTAGGTTTAATGATGAATAAAAAAAATAGGAGTGCGGGTAAGCTGCTACAAACAGCATAGTGAACGCATTATTGTGGCCAAGATAGACACGAAGCCCACACCTACTACAGTAGTACAAGTTTATATGCCAACTAGCTCTGCAGATGATGAAGAAATTCATGAAATGTATGATGAGATAAAAGAAATTATTCAGGTAGTGAAGGAAGACGAAAATTTAATAGTCATGGGTGACTGGAATTCGACAGTAGGAAAAGGAAGAGAAGGAAACGTAATAGGTGAATATGGATTGGGGCTAGGAAATGAAAGAGGAAGCCGCCTGGTAGAATTTTGCACAGAGCATAACTTAATCATAGCTAACACTTGGTTCAAGAATCATGAAAGAAGGTTTTTAAATTGTAAGACATTTCCAGGGGCAGATGTGGACTCTGACCACAATCTATTGGTTATGAACTGTAGATTAAAACTGAAGAAACTGCAAAAAGGTGGGAATTTAAGGAGATGGGACCTGGATAAACTGAAAGAACCAGAGGTTGTACAGAGTTTCAGGGAGAGCATAAGGGAACAATTGACAGGAATGGGGGAAAGAAATACAGTAGAAGATGAATGGGTAGCTTTGAGGAATGAAATAGTGAAGGCAGCAGAGGATCAAGTAGGTAAAAAGACAAGGGCTAGTAGAAATCCTTGGCTAACAGAAGAGATACTGAATTTAATTGATGAAAGGAGAAAATACAAAAATGCAGTAAGTGAAGCAGGCAAAAAGGAATACAAACGTCTCAAAAATGAGATCGACAGGAAGTGCAAAATGGCTAAGCAGGGATGGCTAGAGGACAAATGCGAGGATGTAGAGGCTTATCTCACAAGGGGTAAGATAGATACTGCCTACAGGAAAATTAAAGAGACCTTTGGAGAAAAGAGAACCACTTGTATGAACATCAAGAGCTCAGATGGAAACCCAGCTCTAAGCAAAAAGGGAAAGCAGAAAGGTGGAAGGAGTATGTAGAGGGTCTATACAAGGGCGATGTTCTTGAGGACAGTATCATGGAAATGGAAGAGGATGTAGATGAAGATGAAATGGGAGGTATGATACTGCGTGAAGAGTTTGACAGAGCGCTGAAAGACCTGAGTCGAAACAAGGCCCCGAGAGTAAACAACATTCCATTAGAACTACTGACAGCCTTGGGAGAGCCAGTCATGACAAAACTCTACCATCTGGTGAGCAAGATGTATGAGACAGGCAAAATTCCCTCAGACTTCAAGAACAATTAATAATTCCAATCCCAAAGAAAGCAGGTGTTGACAGATGTGAAAATTACCGAACTATCAGTTTAATAAGTCACAGCTGCAAAATACTAACGCTAATTCTTTACAGACGAATGGAAAAACTGGTAGAAGCCGACCTTGGGGAAGATCAGTTTGGATTCCGTAGAAATGTTGGAACACGTGAGGCTATACTGACCCTACGACTTATCTTAGAAGAAAGATTAAGGAAAGGCAAACCTACGTTTCTAGCATTTGTAGACTTAGAGAAAACTTTTGACAATGTTGACTGGAATACTCTCTTTCAAATTCTGAAGGTGGCAGGGGTAAAATACAGGGAGCAAAAGGCTATTTACAATTTGTGCAGAGACCAGATGGCAGTTACAAGAGTCGAGGGACATGAAAGGGAAGCAGTGGTTGGGAAGGCAGTGAGACAGGGTTGTAGCCTCTCCCCGATGCTATTCAATCTGTATATTGAGCAAGCAGTAAAGGAAACAAAAGGTAAGTTCGGAGTAGGTATTAAAATCCATGGAGAAGAAATAAAAACTTTGAGGTTCGCCGATGGCATTGTAATTCTGTCAGAAACAGCAAAGGACTTGGAAGAGCAGTTGAACGGAATGGACAGTGCCTGGAAAGGAGGATATAAGATGAACATCAACAATAGCAAAATGAGGATAATGGAATGTAGTCAAATTAAGTTGGGTGATGCTGAGGGAATTAGATTAGGAAATGAGACACTTAAAGTAGTAAAGGAGTTTTGCTATTTGGAGAGCAAAATAACTGATGATCGTCAAAGTAGAGAGGATGTAAAATGTAGACTGGCAGTGGCAAGGAAAGCGCTTCTGAAGAAGAGAAACTTGTTAACATCGAGTATTGATTTAAGTGTCAGGAAGTCGTTTCTGAAAGTATTTATATGGAGTGTAGCCATGTATGGAAGTGAAACGTGGACGACTTCACTAGAAGAAGGGATAGGTCGGTAGGACATGTTCTGAGGCATCAAGGGATCACCAACTTAGTACTAGAGGGCAGCATGGAGGGTAAAAATCGTAGAGGGAGACCAAGAGATGAGTACACTAAGCAGATTAAGAAGGATGTAGGCTGCAGTAGGTACTGGGAGATGAAGAAGCTTACACAGGATAGAGTAGCATGAAGAGGTGCATCAAACCAGTCTCAGGACTGAAGACCACAACAACAGTTTCCTTATGCTTTGTTGTGCATACAGATTAGTTTGCTGCTTTATTCGATTCACCAGACTCTCTGTAAGTAAACACAAAAACAAGTCTAAAGGTGTGCTGTTCTGGTCTAAACTGGTAAGGTTGCACTTTCCAGAGTGTCCTGAGAATGGATAGATATTTGGTACATGGTCAGTAGTCGTCCAGCCTTCCTCAGAATCGGTACGGCGCGGAGTTCTCGGTCTCACACTCACACTCACCCTCGGTCACCCACGCGCTTCAGGTGTGGTATCAGCAGGAACAACGGCAATACATCCTTCTGAAGAACTTGGACGCTCGCTCTCCTCGTCTGAATTTACCATAAAAGTAGTACTTGCAAATAAAATCACTTACTACAGTAGTTACATATTGAAAGCTCTTTCAATTGAAATCTGAATAAAAATATTGCGTATTTTGTTATCTGCATTCCTTACTTGAAGACTCAGAATCTTCTTGAGTATAGTCTGTATAACCATTAGAATCAAGCAAATCATAATCTGTCAAACAACGCTTCGCCATGACGACGCAACTGAGCATGTGTGTAGCAGAATATTCCCACTATCAGAGCCTCACAAAAAAAGTGGTTCTCCCTTGTCCAGCATGCCCGCACCATCTAGCATCAAATACTTCAAATATACCCTCTACCTTGCCACCCGGACCGTTGGGAACACCATGAACATGTGAAGGAAGGAAGGGGAAGATCGAGCACATGCGCCCATAAAATTACAGGGGACAGATTTTCGGGCTGGTCAGGCGCACCCGTATTTTTACGGGTGTCTGCTCCTAAGTGTTAACCTTCATCCACTCATTGCTGCCATTGTTGGTGCCAACAGTGACCAATATTTATAGAAAAGTGCCCACACATTCAAGGCAACATTCAGTTGGACTCTTATACCAGGTGATTTTTTTCCACCATGTACAAACTCTGGGGATTGATCAATGAGAGGATGTGGATCAAAACAAATCTAAATGAACTTATGTCTGGAAACGCATTGTTTCCATGGTAAAGATCATTTTTTCAATCACACATTGTTACAGAGACTGGTCTAATATGCTGTGTACCATGCAGCCACAGTTACAGTATGTTTTGAACATGGTTTCCATGTGCCTCAATACATGCATGTATGTGCTGTAACATGTTCTGTCTCACACATTGTTTGGGCAGGCTGCATCTGAATAGTGTCAAAGGCAGCATGAATACACTGCTCCAGTGTCTCCACATCTGGAATGGGCTCTGCATCCACAATACTTTTGAGATGGCCCCATAACCAGAAATCGCATGGGTTGAGATCCGGTGACAGTAGGCAATGCAAAAGGATCCCTACGCTCGATCAATCACCCAGGGAAAGACATGACTGAGATGCGTCCAGACGTTAATGGCGAAGTGGGCTGGAGCACCATCATGAAGCTGTCACAGAACGCTTCAAATCATCAATAGCAGGGGAAGCAAAGTCAGTCGCAAGAAATGCTAATAGGTCCAGCCCGTTACGCAATGTGGAAGGAAGAATGGTTCCAAAATGCGGTCGCCATTTACCCGGCCCTCACATTCTGGCTGCACCAATGCTGATTATTCGCTGTCATCATACCGTGGGGGTTCTGTGTAGTATCCCACAGATAACTGTTATGAAAGTTGAAGATACCATTCCACGTAAAGGTGGTCTCATCTGTGAATAGAATGGACGACACAGATCCCGGTATCATAGTTGCCAGGTGAAGAAACTAGTGACAGAACTGCTCACGGTGTAGAAAGTCTGTCGCTATTATGCCCTGCACTTGCTGTAAGTGATAAGGGTAAGTAACAACTGCCGTGGAGAATGTTCCGCACCATCATCTGGCTTACACTGTACTGGTAGGCAGCGTAACACTGTCCCTCCTTTCAGTCGTCGTGCAAACATCGAAATGGCAGATATTGAGATAGCCGATTGCGGAATTGAATAGCAGCTACAATAGCTTAGTAGTGGAAAGGTATCAGGACCAGATGAGGTACTTACAAGATTCTATAAAGATTATGTGAAATAACTTGCTCCCCTTCTATCAGTAATTTATTGTAGATCGCTTGAGCAACAAAAGATACCTTAACGATAGGAAAACAGGGCGGGTCATTCCCATTTTTAAGAAAGGTCGTAAGACAGATCCACACAATTATAGACCTATATAGTTGACGTCAATCTGTTGTAGAATTATGGAACATGTTTTATGCCCAAGAATTATGACATTTGCGGAAAATGAACATCTCCTCTATAAAAATCACCATGGATTTCGCAAACAGAGATCCTGCAAAACTCAGCCCACCCTGTTCCTACATGAGATCCATAGCACAGTGGACAATAGCAATCAGAGTGATGCTGTGTTCCTTGATTTCAGTAAGGCATTTGACACCATCTCACATTGCCATTTAATGAAACAAATAAGGAGCAGACTTGCAATTGGATTCCAGACTTTCTTGCAGATAGAACTCAACACGTCACTCACAATGGAACAAAATCGACAGATGTTAAGGAGTACCACAGGGAAGTGTGATATGACCATTGCTGTTTACAATATATATAAATGATCTAGTAGAAATTGGATGCTCTTTAAAGCTATTCGCAGATGATGCAGTTGTCTATACCAAAGTAGCAACACCAGAAGATAGTAAGAATTTGTAGAATGACCTGCAGAGAATTTACGAATGACACAGGCTCTGGCAGTTGACCCTGTACCTAAATAAATGGAACATAAGAAAAGAAATCCACTACTATACAGCTACACTATTGATGACAAACAGCTGGAGACATAGTCTGCCATAAAATATCTAGGCGTAACTATCCAGAGCGACTAAGTGGAATGACCACATAAAACAGATAGTGTGAAAAGTAGATACCAGACTCGAATTCAAAAGAAGAATCTTAAGGAAATGTAACTCGTCAACTTGTTCATCCTTCTGGGATCCCTATCAGGTAGGACAGAGAGAGGAGATAGAAGAGATCCAACAAAGAGCAGCGTGTTCTGTCACAGGATCATTTAACTGACGAGAGAACATTACAGAGGTGCTAAACAGACTCCATTGGCAGATGTTACAAGAGAGGTGTTGTGCATCATAGAAAGATTTACTATTGAATATTTGGGACAGCACTTTTCAGGAGGAGTTGGACAACATATTACTTTCTCCCACATACATCTCACATATTGACCACAAGGAGAAAATTTGAGTAATTAGAGTCAGTACAGAGGCTTACCGACAATTACTCTTCCCACGCACTATTCCTGAGTGAAACAGGGTTGGAGGGATCAGATAATGGCACTGAAGGTACTCTCTGCCACACACCATTAGCTGGCGTGGGAGTATGATGCAGATGTAGATGTAGGCCAACTGCCTGATACTGACAAGGTTGTCGCCTTCCGCAGTGTTAATCACATTTTCCTCCAAGTCTGATGACCGAGCATTTCGGATACACCCTTCATGATTTCCTGATTCCTGAAATGACCCTGTCGCAGACAAACAGTGAAACACTATTGCAAACATTGAATGCTGTGGGTGTTGTCTGTGGGGATAGGTCTCCTGATACAACCTTGCTGCCTGTTGCCATTTGCCTTCTTTCTGTAAGTAAACACCATGTCGACAAGCTCTCAATTCAAGTACGGAACTGTTGTGTATACATCCACAACAAGGTGAGTCAGCAAGAGATACAATATTACCAATTTTATTGTCGCAGGAGGGGTACCCTAGGGAACCATGCATACACCCCCCCCCCCCCCCCCCCCCCAATCCCCCAGCCGCCATGTCCTCTCATCGACTAAAGTTTGTGCATGGTGGAAAAAGTCACCCTGTAGAGCCAGCATAAATATTTCTGATACACAGATTGTGGCCTGTGCAATTGCAGGTTTGAGTGTGAATAATTACATATTGTCATTGCAAAATATATAAGAAAACATGTAAAAGAAGGTCGTGGATTCTTTTGAAATCAGTTAGTTTGAAATAACATATAAAATTGTAGGCAAACCATGTTTCAAAATACTTCATCAATTGATGTCCTGAACTAAGTCTTTTTGTCCCCTTATAGTGAGGGCAATAATTTGACTTTGTTTTTAGCTATGGTGCAGTCCGTACTGAATTTTTGCTGCCTGTGATGCCATAAATCCTCAGTGGCATTGCGATTTTCGTTTTTCTTCATAGTGGGATTCCACAAATGTGTATCTTGCCAGTAAAGAAGACATTGTGATTTCAAAAATTCAACCTGGAAGTATAAGCAACAAACTCACTCTTGTTTTGAAATGATATAAAAAACAAAACAATGTTGGCACCAATGTGTGGTCGACATATCTATATTGACCCTCACGCCTTTGATGTGAAAGACCATCAAACAACAGTCACACCAACGTTGCAGCCAGTGTCGTTTCCATTGCTCATCGATCCTCACATTTGAATGACACTGTTGCTGTCAATGTTGACTCCCATCTTAGCTTACAGAAGACATTTAGTGAATTAGCAGTGTACAGCCCATTGGAATTCAAAGCAAGTTGATAAGTAGGTAATCACTAAAGAAATTAAGGGTTACCGAATTCACTGTACTTTTATCGAATATTCAGCAGTACAGATTTTCCTTTGTGCAAGTTATAGTTCTTGGAACTGTTCATTCTTCTCGATTTCTGATCTTTACTTCTGAAACCTGTTTCCACACTATTTTCTTCAAACAGTTGCTGCTTACAGTATATGGCAAGACTTTATATTCCCTTTCTTGTATTTTGATATCCAACCTGCCATCACATTACCTTATTTGTCAATTCACTAGATGATTATATTTGTGCTCTACTTATCCGAACACTCAGTATCTAATTGCCTTCTTATAAGAGATTGTCATGGAAATGACTCTCACCAGGCTGTGGAAAGCTAGTTAAATAATCATTGATTCAGAGTTTCTGAGTAATGTGCTTCTTCCTGCTATCTCTGGTACTACCATGGGAGTGGATGTGCAATTAGAGCCCAGCTAGAGTAACCAGATCAGAGTAGAGCTGGCCAGTGTATCCATAGTTATCAAGTAATGCACTGCAAGTGGGTATCAGTAAACAAAAGTAAAAATAAAAATGTACTTTCATACTGAGTGTTGTGGTACTCTTTATGTGACTCACTGTGTCACAGTAAAACTCTCATCTTCAAAAATTATTAATAGTCACATGTAAGCAACTCAGTAGCCACTCGGGGGAGATACCCCTATAATTTTGTAGCCTAGTGGAAGTACTAATTGGACAGATGAGGAGATGATTATTCAAGAAATTCAACAGTAAGGAAACCCATCCAAGGTTATTGTCAGATATAGAAGAGTAGTTCGTTACCCATTATAGATTCTACTCTGAGGTTTTTGTTCAACATGGGGTCCCGGGTTCAATTCCTGACGGGGTCAGGGATTTTCACCTGCCTCGAGATGACTGGGTGTTTGTGTTGCCCTCATCATTTCATCATCATTAATGGAAGTGGCAGAGTGGACTGAGCAAAGGTTGGGAATTTGTACAGATGCTGATAACCGCGCAGTTGAGTGCCCCACAAACCAAACATCATCATCATCATCATCGATTTTGTTCAAATGAAATGTTACAAGAACTTTTGACAAAGACTGATGTGATAAAAGATGTTTGAAACTCATGTTTTTTTTACCTGAAGATGATCTGAAAGACTGAAACTGGTTATAACATATAAACAATTCACCTAGCAGATATCTGTGTGTTTGTGTGTATGTATGAGTTTTGTTAAGTGTTAAAAGTTGCAGATATCTACAGTAAGAAGCATTCATGGAGCTTGTAATGGTGAAAGTAATGCATGGAATCAAGGATACACCATTGTCTACATTTTTTTCATATCCTTCTCTCCAGTTCTTATTGCTTCTTTCCTTTTTAATTTAATACCAACTTTAAGTTATTTTTTGAAAGACAAGTACAATAAAATGTGTTGCTGCACTGCATGTTCGATTTACAGTAACTTGTTACATCATAAAGGAATAATGTGGGTGAATCCAGATTTACCATGTGGCTCACCTTTCATTAAACTGTTTCTGTTCCCTCATGAATATTCGTAAAATTAGTATAATCGCACGCAGTAGTGTCTGCCTCTGTTTAAGTGTGGACTTAAGCAGATGATGATACAGATGGGTTGTGTTGGCCCTCTTTTGCATCTTGAATTACAAATGAAACTGAAGTGTCAGTAGATGTAAGCATTCAAGAGAGCTGCCAATTGAATGCAAAAACATGCAAAAGCAAACAACTTGGTGAATTGTGTAGCTAAATGGATTAATTTTGATTGCAGACAGAGAAGATTTATTACGGTGGCATATGCCATGCATTTAAAAGGAGAAAGTGTGGACTTCAAAGCAGATTACTAGGCTTTCCTATTCAACAATTGGATGAGATGCTATATTTGTTAAATTTGATGTTTAGGGGCACTCATGTGGTGTATATAGTAGTATAGTTAATGTAAAAGACAAAAAAATTTAAAAAAATTAAAAAAGAGTTGGTATCTTTACTGAAAATTTTGAACAATGGATAAAATTGGGGAAAACTGGAATTGATGCTTATTTGTAGTTGCTGTATTCTAGAATAATTATTTTTGTACATTTTTTATTATTTTGAATATATTTCTCAAATTTGAAGTACCTGTTAGTGGCCTTGTAGCTTTAGTGTGGTTCATCTAGCTCTGCCTCCAATTTCCTGCTTGACAATTTAAATGCTTTTTCCTTCTTTTTTTTAAATTAGCAAAAGTTTTATTTTGAATTTATATTCTAGGTACTCCGTGCTTAGTTTGGTACCAGCACATGCATGTCTTCCTTCTGCCTGCTGCCCAGCTGTGGGTAAACCATGAACGTTATGATTTGTTGAAGTTTCCATTCAATTTCAGAATTTCGTGTCAGCTGTCCTGAGTAGCCTGGAATTTCCACAGTTGTCTTTTTCATATGTTTTTCAGCCTTAAAAACCTTCTGCTCCTCCCTCTTCAGTTTCTTGGTGCAGCAGAAGGTACACCAGTTCATTCCGTTAAGGGTGTGGGGAAGGTGTCAAAGAAGGAGTCCAGTACAACCAAAGATTCTACATCATCGTCACAGAACCGTTATGCTGCTTTGGAATTCACGGAAGATCCGTTCAGGAATTACAGATATGAAGATCCCTTCAATATTTCAGACCCATTTGAAGACAGTACACCAAATGGAATGCCTTCAGTATCGGAGAAAAAGCTCGATCCTTTTGGACTAGAAGCAGATGCATTATTTGTGAAAGATGCAGGTAGCACATTGAGTACTGTGAATGGCAGTAACTGTGCAGTAGATAATATTCATGGGCCAAAGCTTGCAATTGTTCCTCCTGAGGACCAGCAGTTGGCTTGGGCAGCTGCAGAAAGTCTGAAGTTGGAGAATGAACGCCGAAAAAGAATAGAGCAAGAGCAAGCTGATTTGGAATATGCTCTTGCACTTAGTCGAGGAGACAAAGCAAAACCAAAAAAAGTGCTGTGAGATGATGTGAAAATTTTTATCAGGTGTTAGAACATTAAATCTGTTGGTAGTGTTGGATGTAGAATAAGAGAATTGTAAAATACATTTGCATGGTTACATATGATTCCTTATGCTTGTGTTGATTTCTGTGCTTTTGGATATATCTTATTACAAATAATATGTGTAATTGACTGGCATACTATTTCTCGACGAGTGCATGTGTGTATTGTGCCTTCTTCCTGATCATGTAATTTATTGTCAATTTACTGTATGTATGGTATTATGGAAACATGGACAGTACTATTAAAGTGATAATATTGAAACAGTTACTTGCAAGTGTGATTAGTTGCAATTAAATGCTCTTTAAGTTTTGTTATAATGAAAGGATGTGCACTATATTTTTTTATTTGAAGTTGCATACCATAACATATTGTTTAATGAAGCACTGTCTGAATACTGTGTATTGTTGTAAGACTTTAGCTGTGTATATATAAATAATGTGAAGTGCCATTGAGGGAAACACTTTATGTTGTTCTGTTAGACTGTCGTTATCATATACCTTTTTGTACTCTCAATGTTGTATTGGGTGCTTCATTTATGAGCATTAGGTACTTGGTTATGTGAGATGTGCAGTATTTAAAAAGTTCTGCTGTTATTTGAGATGCACTTAATGAATAGGTCTTCTTTAAAAAGAAAAAGTAGGTAAGTGTTAATCCTGTATATATTGAAACTGTACACTTAATTCAAGTCATGTATATAAATATTATAACAGGTTGAGTCTGTATTAGATTGTGCATACCTATATTATGACATAGTCTGTGAGTGGTGTTGAGCTGACTGAGGTGATTTTTTTTATCCCAATAGCAAGAATGATGAAACCATGAGGAGGTGCATGAATATTGTTTTCTCTCTGTGATACGTTTTTCATTAAAATTAGTTGATTTCTTAAAATTCAAAGTTATGTTAAAGAATTTGTACAAACATGGTTTGAAAGTAAAATGTAACATAAATTGTTGGTTGATTGTGTGTTAATGAAAACACAACTACATTTGGATGTAGTAACATATATGCTTGTAAAGAATGAATGGTAGCTGCAGCAAAAAAAAAGTATTATTTAGCTGCAGTGTAATATGTGATATTATGCATAGATTGTAAGACACATGAAACATATTTCATTGTTACTGCAAAGCAACCAGGTAGAGAGTTGATTTGTTACTTGTTTTTAGTTTGAGAATTGAGAAGTAGGCTGGATTTGAGTGTGAAATGTTGTACGTGTCATTTTGTGTACAATGCAAGCCTACTTCCTTGTTAATTATGTTGTTCAAGCTTGTAAAATATTGTGGGCAACAGTAAAATGCCTCACCTAAATACAGCTACGAGGAGCCTCCATATAACTAAACTTGTTACTGAATTGTAAAATATACTTGTAAGTACAAATACTGCTTATTTAAGTTACTTTACTAAAGTACAGAATTTAATTATTAAAATAATTATTTGCTTTACCTTGAATTCACAAACGTTAGTTAATAATACATGGTGCATTCTCTCTATCTATCTATCTATCTATCTATCTCTCTGTCTGTCTGTCTCGCAAACACACACACACACACACACACACACACACACACACACACACACACACACACTGGTAAGTGTTCTTAAAAAAGCATAGATAAAATTGTTAGTATATCTACAAATTTTGAAAACAATTCATGCATTGTATTTGACCTGCTTCCCCTCCCTGCCTGCTGAATGCCACTGTAGATTAGTCTTGAGAAAGATACCAAAACAGACAAATAGTTATTCTGTCATTGGTAATTCACAGGTGTTAAGTACACACAAAATAAATACTAGTTTAAACAGCGACTTGCGTGTCATCGCTGCAGTGCTTGTCTTACAGCAGTGCTGTTTAATTGTAAACACAGTTTTCTTCACAAAAAAAAAAAAATTGTCATTTGCGGAGATATTTTTCTAGCATAAATGTTTTTGCTGAACTGCGGAAGTGTGTAATTCACCATTTTCTTCTTTTCACCCATCGTTTACACAAGGCTAAATACATATGAAATGTGTTGCATTTTGACATCCAGCCTTGAATGCAGATGTCTGCTTGACAGTTGTTAACCCTTTGTGTCTTCCTTTCCTTCCTTCCATGTCTTTTATTTCATTCAGGTGATTAACTAAATCTTTTATAGTGAGGTGTTCTCAAGAGAAAGAACATGATAAGTTAAATCCAATCACTAGTACACAAAATTCTCTTTCCCTCCCCCTACTGCGCCCCCCCCCCCCCCCCCCCCCCCCTCTCTGCCCTCAGAATACACATGTGGATGAACCACTCTTGCAAATTATAAGATTACATTTAAATTTATGGTAAGAATAATTGTTGTAATATCCATTGGTTACCAGAATTCCACAAAGTACTTCCAAATTGTTTGACATCTTTATACTGAACAACTACCTGTTTCTGTTATTGGTACTAGTACTCACTCGGTGGATTGTTCTTGTTTCTTACCTGATTTATTCAGTCGTCATATTTCTATATACTGCTTGATAAACAGCCCTGCGGCATGCTACATAAGATAGTGCCAATTCTATATGTACTTAAGACTCTTTGACTTTACTGCACTGTGTATGAAGTTTGTTCGTGTGAGAGAATTTCTGGTGAAATGGAAAGGGTACTATTATTTAATGTCTTCCAGAAGCCATTTTTTTCCTCTTTTAATGTACAAACAAAAGTGTGTAATCACAGTACTACTGAGGTAATAATGCTATACCCCACATTTCCACCGTATCAGAAACACGGTGAAAATGTGCAATGAACATCATTTCCATCCTGTTGAGGTATGTGTTGGGATTGGTACAGATTTATATAAAATTTTATTTTCTGCTAAAATGGTGTTTAATTCAGCTTTGCTTTAATTAGTATGTGCTTAAAGATTTCGTCCCCTGCACATTAAAAATTTCATTTAGTTGGAGATGAGATCTTTGTTTTGTTTAAATATAACATTTGCACAAAGGAAAGGAGTAAAATCAAATAGTACAATAGTAACCCTTTTTTAACCTTTAGCCATGGTTTGTGCTGCACTATTGTAGTTTTTCTACATATTCAAATTATCTAGAATTTACCAGGAGAAGAGTGTATTTTTTGTGTTTTGGGACTACAGTTTTCTGATTCAACATATGCGTGTTTCATTTTTAAAACTGAACACGGGCAGTGTCAATTTAGTTTGTCACACACTGATGCCAGATGAGCATAAATGTCCCAATAAGTAAATTAGTTGGTTCTTGTTTGGTAACCTTAACTAATCGTGCTGACCTTAACTAATCCTGCTGTAATCTCACTTTGGTGATGCAACGCTCTGTTTTTATAAACCTCATCTGAGTAAGATGAATGTAAAATTTGCAGTGTGCTTGGTTTTTCTGAGACTTAAATGACATGGTGACCGTTATTTATATTTCTGAATGAGATGGCCTGCACTAATGAACACTCAAATTTGTGCATTCATGTCTATCTCATTAAGTTGTCTCTGATGCCATCACTTACATTAACTGGAATGCTTTCAATCAAAAGCAACAAATGCTTCTTTCATGTGTTTTTAGTATGTGCTGTTTTCATGAGGTTACCAGTTCTTTAATTTTTGTGGTTTCAGGAGCAGCAACCAAAGTTTATAAGTATTGCCAAATATTGTTGCAATATAATGAATGACAAAATTTATTTACCACAGTATTCATGGAAAGTAAAAATGAGGTTTGTTCTTGGGTCTGTAGTAATATGGTGTGATCACTGTGCCTGGAACTTCTGTGTGTGTGGAGGGGGGGGGGGGGGGGTGCTGGTTTCTTGAGAGAATGAAGTTTCTTAAATTTTGTGGAATTTGTTGAGAAAGTTAAATGTTGGAAGGTTGGGGAAAAGTAACAGTGGTACTTGAAATTGCAAGTTTTTTGTTTATAGAAGAGACAAGGTGTTTGGTCATACTCTCTATTTAAAAAGTCTGGAAGTTGGCTCTACTTGTATAATCAGTAAACTATAATGAGTAAAGTAAGTCATATTCAGTGGAATGCAGTGTTTCTTGTAAGTCTTTTGTTGTATGTTTCTCTTTTCCGATTAAAAAATCTCTGCCATGTATTACGTGAGATCCAGATTTATATGCAGTATGTTTCCAGACTACAGCAGTCTGTAAAGTAAATTCATTTGTTGTGTGGAAGGTATCACATGTAGGCATTATTAATGTTCTGAGTAGGTCACAGAGGATTCTTGCAGCCATTAGCAAGTAGATTCAACCACATTTGGTGTAAATAATGCACATAATTAAATCTCCACATACTATGTATAGTATAGTAATGGTGATGTAATATTACTTCAGAATTTTAGTAAATTATGCTAATTTCCAAAAACCTCAACCACTGGTTACCATAAAAAGCGCAATATTTCAGTTAAGTTTATGAATCTGATGCAAAGTATGTAACATAACAAAACATATTGTTTGAAATACGTTGTTAAATCTTGAATATAAAATTCTCTGCAGCTACATAGTGAAAAGATCGGAGAACTCTCATGAAAATCATTGTTTCTTATGCACTTTGTACTATTTTCATTTCTACTTTTGGACATAAAGACTTGGTGTTACCTTTCCAAAGTGTGTGATGCTAAGAATACAAATGAAAAAAGTTTTGATACTCCGCCCAAAATTTCATGAATATTTAAATTTTTGAATTACATATGACACAGCAGATATAACTTGAGACATAGAATTTACTCTCGTGACAGTATAGTACACTTATTAACTCGTTTCACTCATTCTTGTCTTTGGTGTACGAAATGATGATTGTGCAGTGACAACAAGTGAAGTGTGTTTTGCAAGTCAGTAAAGTAACAATTGTAAAACAAGTCACATAATTAACATTAAGTAATTTGGTGATGATGTCATGTATACTGAAGTAGTATCACTATAAAGTGGAGACACTTCAAAGAAATAAAGTGTGAAAAGCCTAAACTGGGTTTTGCAATAATTAGGAAGTAGGTTTATATTCCATTTTGAACAACACTGTACCCATGCATTATCTATCCATATACGTGTATATATAAATTTGGAGTTCCTACAGTGTTGCTTGCCCAGTAAAATGTAGTCAGAATGTAAATACCTGTAAATTATTGAATTATTCATTATAATCCAAATATACCTGGTTGATCTAGTGCCTAACTGCAACTGCTTATACCATATAATGTTTTATTAAGTACATGACCTCAAAAAATAGCCATCTGTGACAATGAAAAAGTTAAATTACACTTTTTTTAAATAATCCGTTTGTCTCACACTGTGGAAATTAATATTCTGTATGTCTTACTCAGTTTTTCTAGTATAATATTTTAACCTCCCCCCCCCCCCCCCTCTCTCTCTCTCTCTCTCTCTCTCTCTCTCTCTCTCTCTCTCTCTCTCTCTCTCTCTCTCTCTCTCTCTTTTTCTTTCTCTCTCTCCCCCCCTCCCGTCTTCCCCCTACCCCCCCCTCCCCTCTATCCCCCCCTCCCCTCTATCCCCCCTCATACGTGTATTGTGGGAGATGATTCATGGAGCAGGGACTCAGTTTTGTTCTTTAATTAATAACAGTATATAGACACCCATAAATAATATTCTCCTGAAGGTGTTCTCAAAATGTAGAAAGACTGTGGCATCCCGTCAACATTGATTGTATTTTTTCTTTACTTTTTTCAAAAATACGTTTTATACTCTCATATAAATGTTAGGTACTAGTGTGCACTTTAACTTTGCTAATTTAAGAGGACTTTTTTTTTTTTGCGGGGGGGGGGGGGGGGGGGGGGGCGCGCAAGTAGAGAGAAGGAAATGTGTCCTCCCTCTCTTCCAGAGAAGGCACCATATCTTCACTTTGTTTTTCAAACTGGACGTCGAGGAAAACCACGAGTTAACAACATGTATTGCCCTAGATTATTACCATTGAAATGAAACAGCATCAGTAATTGCTGCTACATTGTTACAGAATACAGTATTGTTTGACACACAACAATGGTAGGAACTGGACACAAAATGCTTCCACCCTGAAGTCTTCAAAATTCTACTGATTTAGAGCTAAGGAATCCAGGCAAACAGATAAAGTGCACACTTCGTAATTAGTAAACTGAAGATTAGAGCACCCAATTGCTTGCATCCTTTAGTTGACATTAATACTGAAAGGGAAGACATAGCTGTCTATTTCCTGGAAATCTAATTGTTTCATTTTGTAATATAAGAAAGTAATTGGTTTTTGTGTGGGAATAAAACAGTGAATCTTTGCTTCCATTGTTGCATTGTATTAATAACCTCATGTAAACAATACTCAAATGACCAATATAGTACTTGTTAATAAGTGCAATCACTCTCGTATTTTCTCTGGGCTAATACCAGATTGTATATCACTAAAACTACATATTCAAAACAAATGCTTAAGTAAATGTGTATGTTTAGAGAACTGTTGTTAAATAGTATTAAGATATTCTGTATTATCTATTTTTATGTCATGATGTTTGTTACTGATGAAGGAGACCATCGAAAATAGTTAGTCTTCATATAATGTGATCCACTAAGTGTATTGTGTGTATTGCTGTTGAGAGGTATCTGTGTATGTGTTCTGATCATAAATTTGTATGTTCTCCATGTAACAAATGTGCAAACAGGTGTGTAAAAAACTGTCTTTTTATGTCAACATTGCACAGGAATGAAAGCTGTAAATATCATTTTCATTGCATAAATGGTGTCAGTTTTAATACTAAAATATTCTGAATTCCCTTCTTTTGTTTTTAGCATTTCGGCAAAGGTTGGCAATTGAAATTTCTAAGTTCACTCTTTCATATGGGTTTGAATTCAAGTAAATATATTTTTACAGGAAGAGGATATGTTTCTTGCTCTTTCTTCCACAAAAAATTGCATAAGCAGCATTTTGAAGCATTAGAGTTTGACTACTGGTTACACCACCCCCCCCCCCCCCCCCTCTCTCTCTCTCTCTCTCTCTCTCTCTCTCTCTCTCTCTCTCTCTGTCTTACATTTTAATATCTCAAGGAAATTGCTTCTTTATTGAAATGCTGTGCATTCTTTTGTCATACTGAGTGCTTTGATAAAAGGCTTCTAAGTATTTGAAAGAAAACAATGTTAATATCATAACTATTGTTGCCACACTGCAGCTTTACTAAGAAAGTGCACCACAACATTATAGCTCTACATAATAGTGTGTTTCTGAAATGTCAAATTCAGTGTCACTTCAGCTTCCAACAAAATAATTAATTGCATAATCTATATAAAATTAATAACTAAGATTAAATTTTGAGAGTGTGTGGTGATTGTGAACTAACAAAGTCTCTCTCCAGGTAGCAGTAAACACTACCATTTGTTGAATAACCTTCCAAAATTGAATAATTTAATATAAACAAATGACCCTTATATATCTTTTCAATTATTTTTCTAGATGATTTTATTATATTCCAAAAAATTAAATGATTCCATAAATTAATTAAGCCAGTATTTAAAATTACATTATTCAGTTAGTGTCAAAATGGCCATATATTCTAACTTCTTGTGCCAAAAACTTCTTATAGATTGGTTCTAGTAACTTTCTCTAGTGTAATGATTGCCAGTATCAATACACAGTCTAGTGGAGTAGAGGTGAACTTATTGTTCAATTTAAAGCTGATTTGGTGATTGACCAGGAAGAGTTAGTATGATTATGTGCTGCAGTTTACAACACCGTTTGAAATCCTCACAGAGAAGGCTGAATATTGATTTAGCCTGGCAAATCAATTAACAAAAAGAATGAGATGGTACAAACTTGCTAGTTCATACTGCTTTGGTGACCATGTACAAAAGGATTAGTTCAAATCAATAAACTGAAAAGCTGTCTGATAGTAAAGGACATAAACTGCAAGCTATGTTGACAAATGAAAGATTGAAGACAAGGTACATAGATGAGGAAGGGTGGTATATCAGAGGTGTACAGCAGGGTTTCCAAAAGAATGTGATGCTTTTTTTGGCTAGAATGTCACCTGTGATGCAACATGGGTCCACCTATAAATGAATAAATATATCGTTTAAATGTATTTTTGTACATTGTGCTTTCACCTGTAATTTAGGATTTGTGGTGATAGATCCTGGAAATTCAGTTGTGTAATTACATATGGGTTGCTGGCAACACTTTGAACTGCAACATCAATTATGCGATTTTGAAAGATATACATGCACAATGCTGAGAAAAATTCTCAAACTGGTGTGAAATTTGGGAGGTTTTGAATTGCACATTCTGTGCACCATGTTAATGTAGTGCTTGGAGAGTTATTCAGAATGTCTGTGCCTTCGCACAGAAGTGTGATTAATCCATCTCTTTCTCAGTGGTGGTATCACTCATAGTATTTCCTGCACCTGAATGGTTAATGTAGGGGACTCCCTGTACTGTTAATTGCCAGCAGAATCTGGTCCGAGTTAAATATAGCTGCAGAGTACATATAATATCATTTGAAACCTCTAGTACCAAAGCAAATTACCATACTTCGGGAAAAAAAGAGACTAACAAGACTGTAAGTTTGTATGTAGATGTGATAATCAATTGTGATAAGCTGAAAGTAATGAATAATGAATGCAAGAGGGTAAATCAAATATAAATGGAATTTTTGTTCCTGAAGATCTATGGTTGGTAGGAATGGGTCTGTGCTTCTAGTATGCTTGGGAGGAGCAATCTACACTCCCAACCAATTCATCAGTACCACTCATGATGTCTGAGCAACAGGTAAGACCCCTCCATTTTGCAACACTTAGTTATAAAATGTCTTGCTCGTGAAGGAGTTAGAGCCATGTAAATTTTTTGGTGATTACCTGCACAGTTCTGGAACCGAACACTGTCAAAAACTTGGGTGTTTGTGTGCTGTAAGTAGTTCAAGAAAGGATGAAAAGAGTGGAAAATCAGAAATACAGTCACCGTCCTCGGACCAATGTTATGAATGAAAACATTCATGCAGTTTGAGGCACTCATAAGGACGATCACCTGTTAAGCGTATCTGAAATTGCAGAAAAGGTCCACATAAATTATGGGAACTATCAAGTGCTCATCACAAACAACCCAAAGTTCCATAAAGAGTGTACCAGACAGGCCCCTTGCCAGTGACCAAAGATCAGAAGTCAAGATGTTTTTGAGGTCTGTCAGGAGCTCACAGCAAGT
Source organism: Schistocerca americana (assembly GCF_021461395.2). Classification (NCBI taxonomy): domain Eukaryota; kingdom Metazoa; phylum Arthropoda; class Insecta; order Orthoptera; family Acrididae; genus Schistocerca; species Schistocerca americana. The sequence continues at coordinate 123,288,515 of NC_060121.1, forward strand.
TTTGCAAAAGGAGGTGATGCATTGTTTGTATCAGATCATCACCTGTGATGAAACATGGATCCATCACTACACTGCCGAGTCGGACCAAGCCCAGTATGGAGAGGCAGAGGGAACAGGAGACATTCCCAGTGAAAGCCAAGGCTGAACTGTCAGATGACAAAATTAACTGCCATTGTACAAAGGCTGCTACATGCGGCCTAAGGATTTTTAGATCGGGTGCAATATATAAAGACAGGAGCACTAATCTTTTGTGATTTTGGTAATTATGGATTAATTTATGAAACTGCAGGAGTCAGAATCAGCATTCAACTTTATGTATTGAATCCAACAATAATTTGGTTTATCTAAATAATAACACTTTAGGAAAATGATAAAGTATAATGTTGTGTTTTTGTTGTGGTCTTCAGTCCAAAGACTGGTTTGATGCAGCTCCCATGCTACTCATACCCTGTGCAAGCTTCTTCATCTCCCAGTACTTACTGCAACCTACATCCTTCTGAAGCTGCTTAGTGAGTTCACTGCTTAGTGAGTTCACTGCTTAGTGAGTTCATCTCTTTATCTCCCTCTACAATTTTTACCCTTCACGCTTCCGTCCAGTACCAAATTGGTGATCCCTTGATGCATCAGAATGTGTCCTACCAACCAATCGCTTCTTATAGTCGAGCTGTGTCACAAATTTCTCTTCTCCCCAATTGTATTCAATACCTCCTCATTAGTTACACGATCTAACCGTTAATCGACAGCATTCTTCCGTAGCACCACATTTCGAAAGCTTCTATTCTCTTCTTGTCTAAACCATTTATCGTCCATGTTTCACTTCCATATATGGCTACACTCCATACAAAAAGACTTCCTGACACTTAAATCTATGCTCTGTGTTAACAAATTTCTCTTCTTCAGAAACGCTTTCCTTGCCATTGCCAGTCTACATTTTATATCCTCTCTACTTTGACCATCATCAGTTATTTTGCTGCCTAAATAGGAAAACTCATCTACTACTTTAAATGGCTCATTTCCTAATCTAATTCCCTCGGCATCACCCAACTTAATTCGACTACATCCCATTATCCTTATTTTGCTTTTGTTGATGTTCATCTTATATCCTCCTTTCCAGACACTGTCCATTCCATTCAACTGCTCTTACAGGTCCTTTGCTGTCTCTGCCAGGATTACAATGTCATCAGCAAACCTCAGAGCTTTTATTCCTCTCCATGGATTTTAATTCCTACTCCAATTTTTTTCTTTTGTTTCCTTTACTGCTTACTCAATATACGACTGAATAACTTCGAGGATACGCTACAACCCCGTCTCACTCCTTTCTCAACTACTGATTCTCTTTTGTGTCCCTTGCCTCTTATAACTGCCATCTGGTTTCTGTACAAATTGTAAAAAGCTTTTTGCTCCCTGCATTTGACCCCTGCCACTTTCAGAATTTGAAAGAGATTATTCCAGTTAACATTGTCAAAAGCTTTCTCTAAGTCTAGAAATGTAGGTTTGCCTTTCTTTAATCTATCTTTTAAGATAAGTCGTTGGTTCAGTATTGCCTCATGTTCCAACATTTCTATGGAATCCAAACTGATCTTCCCAAGGTTAGCTTCTAAAAGTTTCTCCATTTGTCTGTAAAGAATTTGTGTTACTATTTTGCAACCGTGACTTATTAAACTGATAGTTTGGTAATTTTCACACCTAATGGCACCTGCTTTCTTTGGAATTAGTATTATTATATTCTTTTTGAACTCTGAGGGTATTTCACCTGTCTCATACATCTTGGACACTAGATGGAAGAATTTGGTCACTGCTGGCTCTGAAAGCTATCAGTAGTTCTAACGGAATGTTGTCTACTCCTGGGGCCTTGTTTCTACTTAGATCTTTCAGTGCTTTGTCAAATTCTTCATGCAATATCATATCTCCCATCTCATCTCCATCACGCCCTCTTCCATTTCTATAGTATTGCTCTCAAGTACATCACCCTTGTGTAGGCCCTCTATATACTCCTTACACTTTACACCTTTTGGCTTTCCCTTCTTTGCTTAGCACTGGTTTACCATCTGAGCTCTTAATATACATACAGGTGGTTCTCTTTCCTCCAAAGTTGTCTTTAATTTTTCTGAAGGTGGCATCTGTTTTACCCATAGTGACTCATGCTTCTACATCTTTACATTTGTCTTCTACCCATTTTGCACTTCCTGTCGATCTCATTTTTGAGACATTTGTATACCTTTTTGGCTGCTTAATTTGCTGCATTTTTATATTTTCTCCTTTCGTCAATTAAATTCAATATCTCTTGTGTTACCCAGGGATATCTACTAGCCCTCATCTTTTTATCTACTTGATCCTTTACTGCCTTCACTATTTCATCTCTCAAAGCGACCCATTCTTCTTCTACTGTATTCCTTTCCCCTATTCTTGTCAATCGTTCCCTAATGGTCCCTCTGAAACTCTCTACAACTTCTAGTTCTTTCAGTTTATCCAGTTCCCATCTTAAATTCCTACCTTTATGTAGTTTCTTCAGTTTTAGTCTACGGTTCATAATGAATAAGTTGTCAGAGTCCACATCTGCCCCTGGAAATGTCTTACAATTTAAAACCCGGTTCCTAAACCTCTGCCTTACCATTACATATTCATGTCTCCAGGTCTCTTCCACATATACAACCTTGTTTCGTAATTCTTAAGTATATTGTACTATTTGAATAATACACTTATAGCCACACAGTGGACTACTGACTTTCGTGTAAAGTTTCCATTTCATAATTTTTCAAATTTAGTTAAATTCTTAATTTGTTGCTTAATTTGATAACCAAAGGCTCTATTGAGTTTAGAATGATGAGGGCAACAAAAATATAATGTTAAATCCTGGAATCATTCAAGCATAACAGCTCAAATGTAAAAAGTAATTTTGAATGTGGCCAAACTTTAATTATGAATATCATATAAGTTTATTCATTTTTTAGGAAAATGAAACTAGATACTAGAAAGAATGAAATCAGGGCTTTCAGATGGGCATTGACACTGCTAATGAGAAAACTTTGCTCTATAATTCAACTTAAAGAAAAATGTTTTGTGGGATCTTAACAATGATATTTCTATCAGCAGATTGAATATTGTGATGTAAGTAGTAAAGTTACATAAAATGTTACCTAAATAAGAATTTAGAGTGCACACTGTATATACAACTGCTTGTAATAGAAGCAGATGAAAAAATAAAGAAAATGTAGGTGTTTAAAAGGAGTAGAATAGATGGCAGATGGATTAAATTCACTTTGCTATGTTTTAAAGTCACAAAATCAGTTCATTAAGACAAGGGCTGAATGGTCAACAAAACAAATGAATGTGCTCTACATAATAGCTCATCAGCAGTTCACTCTTGCCCCCTAGCCCTTCCACACCCAGGTTGCTGAGCTTCTCTGCAGTTAGTTTTCATTCGACCCACCACATAGTTGCACGACAGTTGTCGACTGTGTGGCACTCGGTCATTTAGGGGGACAACCAGTCTTTGTGAGAGATCTGGAATGGGTGCATCAGTGACACAGTGGGTCACTTGTAATGTTATTTTACACTTTTTGGTCACTCTCAACATGTTTAATTATAGGCAGTCAGCAGCACAGTGTCCATTAAGTTTACTGATTTCCATTTCAATATTATACCTTCACACAGTTTTCAGACTGCAAGGTCCATCCTTATAGGAACTAGTCACTGAAGTTCAAATCTTGGATCACACACAACTTACATGCAATTTGATTTTGCAGGAGACAGACAAGGTGTGGTACTTCTCATGGGCAAATATGGCTCTGCCACCTTTATTCCTCTTTCCACTGAAGTGGCTTTACAGCATGAAACACTGTTTAAGTCATAGGCCTACAGGTTACTGAACATTATGTTAAACAGCTCTTTGAATTTTATGACACAACGGTGAATATGGAAACACACAAGTTGGTTCTTCTGATCATTTTCAGGCAATCGCCAGGAAACATAACAAATTTCATCAAAATTATAATATGGGTATGCTGACCTGACTGGGACTTATTATTTGTGAAGATTTGAGCACTGATTTTCTCTTTGTCTGTAGTGTCAGGGTCCATAGAATAACTGACGGACACCTATTGACTAGTTCTCACAGTGGGGTTCACAACAGTGACTGTCGTTCATATTGCTGCATGCAATCACAACTTGTTTTTAGCCCTGAATGCCTTCAAAGATTTAGAAATAACAGTTATAATGAATGGTTATTTGGATCATGATGGCCATTGTTGAAAGTACAACATGTTGACCAATTCGATTCAGATCATAAAAGAGAAATACTGTATAACTGAAGCAACAGTCAGTCAAGTGTGTAGACAGAACTTTCAGGAGCACTGAGAACTGATTCAAAAAGCAGCCAGTGCAGATAAAATATTCAATGCTTTCTTAAAAATATTCATACAGGACTTTTGAGTCCTGTTTCCCACTAAAGGAAACAAAGGTAAAATTAAATAATTGCAGGGTTGAGGGATAGATAAAAATTTCATTGACATACCACTCAAATGAACAACTCACGAATAATGAAAACTGTTTTCGAATAACAGTAAACTATTGCAGTAGCTACTGTAATTTGGATTACAATATGATTTCTTTGTCTTTATCCCTATTGCGCAGTTGTGGCTATGTAGCTATTTTCAAGTGCCTTTCTCTGATTCTTTTAATACCCCTTGTCCCTCCCCCACCAACCCCCAATTGCTAACTGTCACGTAGTGTATGTACCATATTCATGGCAGATTATAGTCATTCAAAAAATTTGTTTCAGTTGTGGACTCAGCTGCAACTAAAACTAAGAAAATCTTTCACATGATAAACAAGACCTGAAGAACAAATGTACAATGGCTCGCTGAAGTCCAGGAGTATCTCAAAGACATCATTGTTGACCCACCGATAATAATATACAGACAGAAGATTGATTCTCGTAAGTTCACATACAAACAAATGACAGAAAGTAGTCTGAAACATGAAACCTTATGGACACTGGGGAGATGACAAATGTATAGTGGGAGTATGAAATGTTGGGAAGATACAAACAGTAGTTATCTTTAGTCTTTGTATTATGTGTTCTTTAAGGGTCCAAACAAAATGATAATCCTGGAGATGAATGCAGTTGACTCTTGAAAATAATAGCTCTGGCTGAAATGATGATACATCAAATCATGGCCCGAAATTCCAGATTTACTCAGGCATTACCCCTGCTGATAAGCAACCAACTTCAGATGTGTTTATATCTCCACAGGCATGAGTTCAAAGAAGAGAACCTCTAAAGAAATGACAAAAATCATTTTGAAATTTCAAAGCAGTAACTCTTCTGATGTGTTTCTTGCAGAGTAATAAAACTTCTGGTGTCTTGGTAGGACCACACATTTGAAAAGCTTTGTTGTCAGTCAGACTCATGGAATATTTTCTGACAGACCTAATTTAGCAGTAGTTTCTCATCTGCAAAAAATGTTGACTAGTTTCAGTGCTTTCTTTATTAATGTAGAGAGTGTGGGAGGCTGGGGGAAGTTTATTACTTGCATCCTTTGTCACATTCAATAACAATTCTATAAGACACAATTAAACAATGGAAACTCTATGTAGGAAAAGACAGATTGCTACTTACCACAGGGAAGATATGTTAAGTTGCAGATAGGCTCAATTAAAAGACAGTTACATAAAGCTTTCAGTCACAGCCTTCATCAGCAAAATAGAAACGCACATCATTGATACACACAAGCAAGCACACCTCGTGCACAAATAACTGCCAGCTCAAGCAGCTTGGGTCAGAATGCTCAAGATGTGTGCTTGAGGTGTGCTTGCTTATGTGTGTGAATGGTGTTTGTTTCTCTTTTGCTGATGAAGACTGTGGCTGAAAGCTTAATGTAAGTGCCTCTATAAGACACAAGGTCTCCTGGGCCATGCCAAATAATAAGCAACCCAGGAAGTTCAATCTTTGTTGGCTGAGTATGGGTTCAATGAACTAGGAGATCCATAGCTGAGGACTGATGAGTGTCACCAGTCCTCAATAACCATAAGCTGTGCACATGCTTCAGTGAAACTGTGCAGTGTAAAGGTGAAACATAGTGTGTCACTAGGTGTACTGAGAGCAGATGGGTTGATGGCTGATAAGGTGAAACAGAGTTTAGCAGGCAATGTCTGTGGGACCTACCATTCCTGAGATGCTTACCCATTCAAGTGAGGTTCTGCAAGGTTGTATCGTCTGTTCCGTAACTGCTCATGCAACCAAATTTTTCGTGACTATCCAAATCTAAAAACTTCCAGTGAGCCAGGTGGACCAGTGGTTGACTAATGCTAAACAGTGTGTGAAGTGGAGCACTGGTTGACCAACAGCTGGCAAATAAGAGAGCTTGACAGGCTGTAGAGCAATTATCATTTCACAGTAAAAAATTAGATATTAAATGAGTACATCTATATCAAAATGACTTTATGATTATTAAGAGATCGAAATGGACATTTGATATAGCAGCAACATTCTGTAGCCAGAATGCATTAGAAGACATATCTGGAACCCTAAAACTGGTAAAACATCTTATTATTAGTGCATTTCTTATTGAAATGACCACACACCTAAACAAGCTGACTGTTTAAATGCAAAAGGATAGGGGAATATTTTGCTGTAATAGAAAAGAATTATCCATAGCTAAAGCAAGTGTGTCACCTTCTGCTATGACATGAACATTGATGCAAAAGAGTTGTTGAAGAAATGGTGTAACAAGGTATAACAAACACCCTAAATGTTATGAAGTAGCTCAATGGAGATCTCCTAGTGGCAGCTGCAATTATAACCTTCAACTCTCCAAATTTACCAATGTGTAGATTGCAGTTGGTGGGCAGGCAGCCTATGTCTAGGATGGGAGAGGAACATGTGAGCACCAGAGGGATGGCCAGTTTGAAATGAAAACAGAGCATTAAAAGAAAGTAATTGTGTATTCAGAAACTTACAGAGTACTTGATGGCCCATCTGGGCTAATCCACTAGTCTGGATGTGGGACTGTCTGTTTTGCTTGCAAGTGAAAGCAAACTCAAAAGTATCTGCTCTGTCTCAAAGCTAGATCACAGGAGAGCAAAGCACCCAAGTTCTGCTCCCAGGGACACAGCCATTACCAACAAAGTGACTCCTTTCTCATGTGCTTCCCATTGGCTGAGTTGTGGTATCGGCACTTTTAGTGTATTCAGTGCAGGGCTAAAAGTGTATACTGTCAGTAGCTTTTACCAGAAAGAACTGCTTTTGTTCTGAAGGGACAGGTCAGTCAGTAAGTCATGTGGACACTGCACGAACTCATGCTATGTTCCAAGCCTGTAGCTCAGTTGCAGCTACATGCATGGAAGAAAAACGTAAAATCTCGATGAATTGTCAGTAAATTACATGTGATAACCCTAACTGGCTAGGCACCCTGTATAGTCCTCCCCCCTTCCGTAGGGCCTACAGTAGTGGGGGAGTGACTCTTATGGGGGAGTGACTCTTATGGGGGCTTAATGCTATGGTGGGATCTGTTCCAATTGTTTTTATTTATTGTAAGTGGAAGGGGACTTACATGTCAAGTGTATCAGATTTCACCACAAAAGTAAATAGTAAAATATTAGATGTTCATATTTTGTGCAAGAAGGAAGTATTGTTAGTAAATCAGATTGATCAAAGCAACTGAAATCATCCTAGTCAGAACTGTATAATAATGACTGCAGTAAAATTATGCAATGAATTTTGATGAAGCGAAACAATTTCTCTTAATAGCTTACTGTAACAGTGCTAAACTCGTTCCTCACATCTGTTTGGGGCAGTAATCTGCTTTTATCTGGGGGCCAGAAATATGCTGATAGGAGAAATGAAAGAACTCTGGAAGGATGGTGGCACACACTGAATCTGAAACTGAAAAAATGTTACAAATCACTCGGGCACTCTGTGTATGCTGCAAGCTGCAAAGCCCTGGAGATTAAATGAAAACACTATCCTGGGGCCATCTTAATGCACAACGTTCAAAATATACCTACCAAAACTTCTCGTCATCACCTAACAATCAAGCATGGAATACTTCAATGACAGTGGAGCTTAAAACCAGGATAAGGAATCCTTTGCAGTACACAGTTCCAGTGAAGGCATTCATCTAAATTACACAGGTTTTAATTATACACACAAAAATTCAAATTTCCCTACTCAGTAAAGACATCTCCAATCAAAAGGCAATAACTAGAGAACATGCAAAATTTAACTTTTATACAATGTACAATGTTGTCTAAATATTCGGAGGGGGAGAGCCATACAAGCAACAACACTGATAAGGCATAAAACCACAGCCTCATACCACAACACAAGATAAATCTCTCTCTCTAAACAAATCTGAGTCTGTCATGAACTATGCAATGACCTAGCAAAATAGTTTTTAACTCATGACATTTTTATATTACAGGCAGTAAGGGTCAAAATAATGGTATGTGATCAACAACACAGGACATGTCCATTTAAACTATAAATCCTGATATCAGAGTCCCTATTTGCTCTTGACATCCACTGAACAAATGGCTACAATATCTTAGTACAAAGAAAAATGAACAATACATTCGTCACTTAACAAAATGTGGCAGTGGCAACGGTGGGGTGATCTGTGAGGTGTTTGGAGGTGCAAGCAGCCAAAGGCCGTACACACATAATGCTCATGTGGCAGCAACATGGGCGGCTGGTTGCACAATGACAAAGATAGGTACCCTGGTGAGAACAGAACCCTCACAGAAATGGCAGCAGTGGCTGCCTGCCAGTGAACACAGGGCAGCACCTATGGGCAGTGCAGTGGCAGTTGGGCATTCTGCTTGCACCTAGGAGACAGTGCTCACTACGAGAGAGAGCTGTTGCTGTACTCTGCTTTGAACCTGTCTGCCATATCACACCAGCCTCACCACAAATTGACGTACTGCATCCACATGTACCAGTGCAAGGGGCAAAGTGTACTGCATCATTCACTGCCTTGCCAGGATATGGCATGATGTAGACACTCTGGCAAGTAGCAAGGCAGTTCAGTCAGCCAGGCTGCACTCAGCAGATGTGCGGTGACAGTGGGTGATGCAAGTGGGTGGCAAGCAGCAAGTCAGTGCCCCATTTTTGGATGGTGTCAGCGGCAGGGGAGTCACGCCAATCGTACGCAGTACCCATGTGCTTGGCACATCCCAAGCAAGAGGTGACAATGCCACACAAATAGCAAAATAGCACAGACTTGTCACATGTTTTTCAAGTCCCACTGTCCAGTTCAAGGTTAGCATTTGGTGACTGGAAAGTAGCACAGGCTGTGACTGTCAAATGGGTCTGGCGAACATGCAGCACACAGGTGCTTTGCACGGCATGGCTTGGTGCACTTGTTGAGACTCAGCCCTGGCTGTGGCAGACAGTGAAGTGACAAGACAGCGAATGACGCAGTAGACTTTGCACTGTGCTGTGGTATGTGTGGACGCAGCACTTCACTGTTGGTGAGGCTGTTGTGGTATGGCAACCAGGCTCACAGCAGAGTTCAAAAACAGCTCTCTCCCATCAGCTGCACGATAACAAATTTGAACTAAAAGATACTCCCACCCTTTGGTCCTAATGGTCAGTTTAATCATGAATCGGATACCAATATGTACAGACCGCACATTATGGGGGGGTGGGGGGTAGCATTTGTCAAGGATTAGAGAGGGATCAATTGTGACTGCCACAAGGGAGGCTGCTTTGAAACAAAAACAGAGGATTAAAAGAAAGTAATGGAATACTGTGAAACTTAGAGTTCTTGTGGGTTCATCGGGGCTGGACTGTAGGGGCATCTGCCAATCTGAGTGCTTGTATGAGGGAAGACAGGAAAATAACACACAATAATTATATTAGTGATTGGAAACTAATGCACAATAATTATATTAGTGATTGGAAAATAATGCACAATAATTATATTATCAAAAAGTTCAATAGGTAACAAAACACAAATTAACTTACGTTACCAACTTTTCTATTTAGTCGGCAACATTCTCAAAACATTCCTTCCGCCATGGTATCAGTTTCAGTGTGTCCTGTTCATAGAAGTCTATTTGGTTGGAGTATGGCTATGTGCAGACTGCTGAATTCACTATCACATCCATTGCAAAGTGCTGGCTGGCCTGGAATTTCTTCATGGGAACAAACAGATGAAAGTCTGATGGCACAGGTTTTGGACTGTATGATGGATGCTGGAGCAACTCCCACCCAAATGCGATGAGTTTCTTATGAACAGGAGCAGTGACATGTGGGCAAAGAAGTTTGACACCATCAGCATTGATGTTGTGGTGTTCATCACAAAGGGCATGATGTAACTTAACCAGTTTCTTAATGTAGACAGCATTCACACTGGTCCCATGTTCAGCCAAGTCCACCAATAACACACCACACATATCCCAGAGCTCTGTCACAAACACTTTCCTAGCAGAGTTAGTCACTTTGAATTTTTGCACACTGGGATTCAGCATGTTTCCACTCCATAGAGGTCTGCTTGGTTTCAGGAATGTAATTGCACCCCACAACTCATCACCAGTGATGATTCCTTTCAGAAAGTCATGCCCTTCTGAAGCATAGTGTTTTAAGTGAGCCAAGCTTGTCATCATTCGCTGGCCCTCTGTCAGGTCTGTCAGGTTCTTAGGCATTCAGAGAGCACTAATTTAAATGGAATTTCAACATTTCATTAACTATATCATACACCGAATCATAGCAAATGTTGAAGCTGCAACAAGGTTTACAGTTGCACATGCCGGTTGTTCCAAATTGCTGTGATTGCTCTGACATTCTGCAGAATTTCAGCTATTACTGGCTGCCCTGAGTGTGGCAAAGTCACTAACATTCACATGAGCCTCTCTGAAGAATGCATACCACCTGGAGACATTGCTACAGTCTGTACAGTCATCTCCATACACACCACACAGGTCCCTGTGAATTTCACTCAGTTTCTGCCCTTTGGCCCACAAATATCGAACTACATGTCACTGCTCTTCATAAGTTGATGATGGTAACGTGCACAATGTTTGTTTCGTAGTTCAGGCTTCTTTCACTAGAGCTGCACATGGAAACAAAATAACTCTCTGTAGCACAAATTAAAGACTATATCATCATGAAATTTCAACATTCCAGCTGCAATACCAAGCAGGGATGGAGACAGGTGGTGTGAGGCCACCTGATCTGCCTCCAAGCAAGAAAGACAACCAGGAGTGTCTATGCTGTCTGGAAGCTGGATCACAAGAGAGCAAAGCGACTGCTTTCTGCTCCCCATGATGTGGCCAGTAGCATACACGTGACCCCTTTCTTGTGCCTCCCATTGGCTGAGTGGTGGTGTGGGCACCTTTACTGTATTAGCAGATGGCTGAAAATGTACTCTGTTAGCATCTTTTATCAGAAAGAACTGCTTCTGTTCTAAAGGGTTAGGCTGGTTGGTCAGTAGACACCACAAGAACTCATGTTATGTTACAAGCCTATAGCTCAGTTGCAGCAAAATGATTGAAAGAAAAATTTAAGGTCTCAATAAATTACACCTGACACCCCAAACTGGTTAAGCACCCTGTACATCACGCAACATTGATACATACTTCCTTGATTTGAAAGTGGTGCAGTGTTTTCAGTGACAGCAATATAGTCACACCACACTTGCATGTAATGCACAGGCAACTCAGGCCAATACAGCTCATAGAGAGAGAGTAATATGCTCACTTCCTGAATTCTGCACTAATTGCTTCAATGATCACACTGCATGGAATTGGAAATGTTAGATATTTCAGAAGGAAAAGAAGGTGCAGGAAAGAGTGCCAAACACTGACGGCAAAAATTACCCAAATCAATGTAGCCAGCCGTTTATGGTATCCTTTCCAAAAATGAAACACTCTTCCACTGAATGGGAAATGCCATATGAATAAATAGAAATGGAAGAGAGGAAGTCAGAAATAATCAGACTATTCCACACTTGTTCAAACATGTAGGTCCAAAGATGGAATATGAAGTCTGATGGAAGGAACCATCCAGTCCTACAATCATGGCAGCAAGATACAAAAGCAGAGTAGAAAAAACTCACAACTAAAATTACTCAAACACTGCAGTATAACCTGAATGGATTCAGGACATCATGAGGAGCTGAAACTAATAGCACAGAGAAGGTCTGATACTGATACCCATGTGTTAAGACAATACAGCCTCTACCATAAAGACATAATCAGTGGGGAGAGGGCTATGGAGGTGGTGTGGCCATATTTTTCAGTGATGAATAACACTACTTCCCTCTCCTACTCACCATTAACTTGCAAGCAGTATAGAAACAGGGTATATGCCATGTTGTGGGTTGGCAGGAGAGCCAACACCGTGTTATTAGAGGAAGCCGAAAGGCACACGTTTTAGCTCACGCAGGCTGGCGTGAGGTCTGGAACAGATCAAGGAAATTAGAATTTAGAAAAACGGACATAGCTGGTGGAATACTTAACTTTAATCCATAAATGGTGAACGTCGCTCTTGACTGTACATTATTCACAATATCAATAGTAACTGAACATGGCGCCTTGTTAGGTCGTAGCAAATGACGTAGCTGAAGGCTATGCTAACTATCATCTCGACAAATGAGAGCGTATTTTGTCAGTGACCCATCGCTAGCAAAGTTGGTTGTACAACTGGGGCGAGTGCTAGGAAGTGTCTTTAGACCTGCCGTGTGGCGGCGCTAGGTCTGCAATCACTGATAGTGGCGACACGCGGGTCTGACGTATACTAACGGACCGCGGCCGATTTAAAGGCTACCACCTAGCAAGTGTGGTGTCTGGCGGTGACACCACATGCCATGTAGGGTGAAGCTGTGCCCCCTATACCTACCCTCAAATAAATATTTAGTTCAAGAGGCTCTCAGAGACCTCATTATATATCTCACGTGACTGTTCCCCTTTTGAGGGTGAATCAGTGCACATAATGTAGTATGGGCATCTATCAACATTTGCCCACAGGGTCAAACTTCTGAGAGCCTCATGTTTCAGAAATAATATGTCTCTTGAACACTTCAGCATTATTGTAGGGTCATTTTCTACCATTGCTTTCTCAATATGCTCTTCAACCTTCACCAACACTGCTCAGTGGGAAGTGGTCTACAATTTGTGTCCCCGTGTTGTAAGCACTTTCCCAGCAGATTGAGTCTCACTGAATTTCTTTTCATACTGGGGAAACACCATGTTCCCACTCCATAGAGATCTGCTTCGTTTCAGGCATTAGTGATGTGCTCACGACTCATCGCCAGTGACAATTCCTTTCAGAAAGTCATGCCTACAGCATAGTGCCCACAGGGGAGTTTCAGGAGGTTGTGGAACTTGGAGGTGGGGCAAAAATGGAATGAAAAAGAAGAGGAGCAGGGAAAGAAGGCAGGTGCATTGGCAAAGGGAGGGAGACGAGAATGGGGAGGAGACGATAGGACAGAGGGGGTGGGGAAACTAGGTTGAGGCTTGCATGATTACGGGAGTGGAGAATGTGTTGTAATGATAACCCCCAATCTCCACAGTTCAGAAAATGTGGTGGTGGAGGGGAAAGGTCCAGATGGCTTGGGTAGTTAAGCAGCTATTGTAACCAAGCACGTTATCTTAAGACGCATGTTGTGCCACGTGGTGGTCTACTTTGCTCTTGGGCACAGTCTGGCAGTGGCTGTTCATCCTGATGGACAGCTGGTTGGTAGTCATACCAATATAAAAAGCTGTGCAATGATTGCAGCAGAGCTGGTAAATGACATGACTGCTTTTGCAGGTAGTCCACCCCCTGATGGGTAGTATAAACCTGTGACAGGACTGAAATAAGGAAGTGCTGAGTCTTTAACAAGGATATGATACTTGTGGTAAGGGGTTAGGGTTGGGAGTGGCTTAGGGAGGGACTATGATGAAGTGCAAGTTGGGTGAGCAATGGAACACCACTTGAGGAGGGGTGGGAAGGATCTCAGGCAGAATTTCCCTCATTTCAGGGAATGATGATATGTAATCAAAAACCTGGTACAGGATGGCGTCCAGTTGTTTCCCATCCAGGGTGGTATTTTGTGATGAAGAGGGCACTCCCAGAACCACCACTGCTCACTCTGCAAGATACTGCAGCTGTGCAGCCCTTTCTTCATACATCATATCTTTGAAATTCAATCCCTTGCTCTCCATCACTTGGAGGAGCATTCCAGACACCACCTTCACATGTTATCGAACCTGCTGACATCCTATTGCAGCCTCAAGGCACCACTTTCCAGTCCCTATTCCACCCACAGTGTTGCTCCTCATCTACCTCTCATAGCTTCTAAACCCTGTCTAACTGACCTTTTTAACTTGCCACATCCCCCAAAATTTCCTAACAGCGTTCCACAAAATCCAGAGCAGAAACGTTCCCATAACACTGTTGTTAATCTTTCCACCAAAACCTTTAGCTCCACAGAAATTTCAATCTATCCACACCTTTAGTCCTACACCCAAATTTAATCGTGCTTTACTTGTCAGTGACCTACTCTCCTTGCCCCAATCCCTGCAATGGAAACACTTCTTTGATGTCGATCCCTCCAACCAATTCCATCCTAATTTCAACATTGAGCTCTGCCTCTCCTAGTTCATACCACAATCCAACCGTGATATTCCTCCCTCCCACCTATCTACCTGCCGGTCATCTTGCAGGAATTCTTTACCTCCAACTTAGCCTTACCATCCTTCCTTGGAATGCCAACCTTTCAGCAGAAGAAAGAGTAGCCACACGTAACCTCAAATCCTGATTTAATCATCCTACCTGTAGACAAAGGTTCCACCACCACTGTTATGAATCGCAGTGACTACCTGGTAGAAGACCTCCTCTTATTATTGAACTCCTCCAAATATAAACTCTGCAGAGTGATTCCATCCCAACACAACCTCCAAACCCTGCTTAAAGCTTTTGGTCCTTCCCAGAACCTCTCCCTTGAATCCATTTCCCTCCTCACCCCTGTGACACCTTGCACACCCACCTTCTACATGCTCCACAAAATCCACAAACCCAACAATCCTGGATGCCCCATTGTGGCTGGGTATTGTACCCCCACAGAAGGAATTTCAGCTCTCATTTTGACCAACACCTCCAACCAGTTGCCCGAGACCTAACGTCCCACATCAAAGGTACCAACCACTTTCTTCACTGACTTCCACCATCCCCACCCCTTTACCTCCTGGATCCCTAATCATCACTGCTGATGCCACCTCCATGTACACCAACATCCCTCATGCCTGTGGTCTTACCACTATTGAACACTATCTTTCCCAATGTCCTTCAGACTCTGAACCCGCTACCACTTCTCCTTTGAAGGGAACATGTACAAACAAATCCAACACACAGCCTTGGCATCCTCCTATGCCATTCTTTTTGAGGGCCATCTAGAGGAGACGTCCCCAGCCTCCCAAAAATATCTTCATGATCCAGACTCAGGGCCAAGACACTCTACCTTCATTCCTTCACAACCTCAACACCTTCTCTCCATCCAATTCATCTGTTCCTTCTCAATCCAGCGTGCCACCTTCTTAGACATTGACCTCCTCCTCTCTAATGGCTCCAACCACAGCTCTGTCCACATTAAACCCACCAACCACCAACAGAACCTGCGTTTCAACAGCTGTCATCCCTTTCACACCAAAAAAACCTTCCGATACAGCCTGGTCACCCGGGGATGGCATATCTGCAATGATAAGAACTCCCTTACCCAGTATGCAGAGGGTCTCACCAAAACCTTCACAGACAGGCACTATCCCCCAGACCGAGCAAGGTGCCGCAGTGCTTAGCACACTGGACTCACATTCGGGAAGACGACAGTTCAGTCCCGCGTCCGGCCATCCTGATTTCGGTTTTTCATGATTTTCCCTAAATCGCTCCAGTCAAATGCCGGGATGGTTCCTTTGAGAGGACACGGTCGACTTCCTTCCCTAATCTGATGAGACCGATGACCTCGCCGTCTGGTCTCCTCCACCAAACAACCCAACCTTACTATCCCCCAGACCTAGTCTGCAAATAGATCCACCATCCCATTTCCCCTCACAGCCCCAATCCTCCCACCACCCCCAAGAACCAGCCACAATGGAGTGCCATCTTCATCACTCAGTACCACCCCAGTCTGGAACAACTGAACCACTTCCTTCACCAGAGCTTTGATTACTTATCATCATGCCCTGAAAAGAGGGACATTCTACCCAAGATCCTTCCCACCCCTCCTAAAGTTGTGGTCTGTCACCCACTCAACATGCACAGCATCCTGGTCCTTCCCTATGTCACTCCCAACCCCAACTCCTTGCCACAAGTTCATATCCCTGTGAAAGACACAGATGCAAGTCGTACACAATCCATCCACCCAGCACTTCCTATACCAGTCCTACACATGTTTATCCTACCCGTCAGGGGCCAGGCCACCTGTGAAAGCAGCCACACAATTTACCAGCACTGCTGCAATCAGTGTACAGCTTTTTATGTTAGTATGACTACCAACCAGCTGTCAACCAGGACGAACAGCCACTGCCAAATTGTACCCAAGAGCAAAGTACACCACTCTGTGGCACAACATGCAACCAAACATAACACACTTGATTGCAATGGCTGCTTCACTACCTGAGCCATCTGGATCCTCCCCTCCACCACCAGATTTTCTGAACTGCACAGAAGGGAGTTATTGTTACAACACATTCTCCACTCCTATAATTATCCCGTCCTCAACCTAAAGTAATATACTGTCTCCAGACCCTCTGCCCAACAGTTTCAACCCCCTTAGTCCTATCACCTCCTCTCCATTCTTGTCTCCCACCCTCTTTGTTTGCCACCCTCAGCCAGTCCACCCACTCATCTGTCCCTGCTCCTCTCCAGTTTCACTCCATTCTCCCCA
Organism: Schistocerca americana; assembly: GCF_021461395.2. Taxonomy (NCBI): domain Eukaryota; kingdom Metazoa; phylum Arthropoda; class Insecta; order Orthoptera; family Acrididae; genus Schistocerca; species Schistocerca americana. Next base: position 123,305,380 of record NC_060121.1, read on the forward strand.
TCTCCGTGCCCCACAATCTCCTGATACCACACCTGTTGTTCTAACAGGCTGTGCTCGAATGCTTATGTGTAAATGTCTTTTAATTGTGCTGTCTGCTACTTAATGTGTCATCTTTATAGTAAGTAACAATCTATATTTTCCTACACTGTTCATGTATATTTAGACAAAAGGTCAAAGGCTAGTTTACAAGATGATAAATCTTCCTTTTTATCAAACAGTGTGACAAATGTTATAAGACTTTTCAAATTGTTGGGAATGTTTGCCCAACTTCCTAAATTATTCAGGAGGATGTTTTAATAGGCCATCAAGTGCTGTCTCATCCAGGTGCTGACTTTCTCTCTGCATCTGAATCTGTACTTTGCAAACCACTTCAAAATGAGTGACAGTGAGTACTTCCCATTGAACCAGTCATTAGAGTTTTCTGACATTCCATTCATGTATGGCACATGGAAATAACAATTACTAGAATAACTTTGAGCAAGCTCTAATTAGTCTAATCTTGTCTTTGTAGTTCCTAAGGGAGCAATTTGTAGTATGTTCCCAAATTCATCACTTAAAGTTGGTTTTCAAAACTTACTAAATATGCTCCCGTAGGATAATTTGCATCTATCTTTAAGCATTTATCATTTCAACTTGTTCAGCATCAACATGATGCTTTCCCATTGATCAAACAATAATGTGACCATTTCTGCTACCCTTCTTTGTATACATTCAATTTCCCCAGTTATTCCTATTTGGTATGGGTTCCACACACTTGAGAAACATTTCCTTTGTATTTTACCAAAGATCCAAAGCCTGCCACCTGATTTACGTATAAATGAGTATACACTGATCAGCCAGAACATTATGACCAGTGAACTACTATCGATATAAACCCATCCAGACGATAATAGAATCATTTGGTGTGGAATGACTGCTAGTCAGACACATGCATGGTGCATGGTAGTATCAGGAAGTGTGCTGTGTGTAGAATGTGGAAGGCGCGTGATCTATTTGGGTTTCACTGAGACAGATTGTGATTGCCCAGAGCCTCAGAATGAGCATTTGGAAAACTGCACGATTTTTTGAGTGTTTGAAGAGTGATGTCGTGAGTTTCATGGTGAAACCATGTCAAGACACCATGGAGTTGGATGGGTACTCTCATCACAGATATTAGACATCATAGGCTGGACAGACTGGTAAAACAGGATAGGTGGTCAGCAGTGGGGGAGCTAACATTAAACTTTAAGGCTGGGCAGAGAACAAATGTGTTTGAACATACAATGAACCGAACACTCCTAACGATGAGCCTCTACATCTGATGACCCATGCATGTGCCAATGTTAACACCACGACATAGAAATGTTAACATCACATCAGCAACTATGACTGAAATGAGCACATCACAGTCAGCACTGGATGTTGGCACAGTGGCAGAGTGTTGAATGTTTTGATGAATCCAAATACCTTCTTCATAGTGCTGATGGGGGGGGGGGGGGGGCTAATTCATCATCTTCCAGGGGAACAGCTCCTTGACACACACAGAGGGCTGGAGACAAGCTGGTGGCAGCTCCATTATGCTTTGGGAACATTCGCGTGGACATCCATGGGTTCAGTGGAGCTCACACAAGGCATCATGGCAGCCAAAGAGTATTGTATACTGGTTGCAGACTACGTAGACCCCTTTATGACAATCTTATTTTCCAGTGGCAGTGGCACTTCTCAATAAGATAATGCGTCATGTCACAAGACCATAAGTGAGATGGGGTGATTTGAGGAAGAAAGTGGTGAATTACATTTGACAAAAATGGAATGGCAAGGGACATATAGATTGTTTATGAAAGAATTTAAATAGCCTAATTTTTGTAATGTGTATTTTATCAATTAATAATTATACAGACTTTAGGAAGGTAGTATATGACAATTACAGTTTTTGGTATAGCGTAATTTTCTAGAGAAATTCAACCAACTACAAGGCTTCTAATACTGTAGAAAAATATCTTCAAAAACTTGTATGTTTCCAAGTAAAGAGATTCATTCTGCCCATAATTTAAGAAAAAACATTTCTGTTACTTATGTGTACATTTTTGAAACTATTGTTTTTATACAATAAATACAACTGAAAAATTTCATTTCAAACACAATTCATCACTAATCACAGAGAAAAAACCTAAATTCCACCATACAGTTTAAACTTTTATGACTGGGCAACATGGTGTTAAAAGTTTACAGCAAACTAAAAGCTAAGGGAATATGTAACACGGATCTTCGATTAATGAAATAACTAGATATACATCAATTAAACAAAGAGTTCAGAAAAGGCAGTTGTACAGATAGACATTTATCTGTAAATTAAATTATATTTCTGTATAACATACAAAATAATGATTAACTTTGTATTTTATTTCTTCTTGTAACTTAGTGTCATGGATTTAATTGATATTGCAAAAATACATGTAGAGGATTGCATTTGTCTCTCATTTTTAAATTATGTTTCATGTTTCTTATATGGCAAATCAACTAATTTCAAAATTATACCTTATGGAACAAGTAATTCTCATTTCTCTCATGATGGTAATGATTGTCTCTTTACAGGATATAAATGGAGTTAGAGAGCCTTATGGAACAAGGAATTCTCATTTCTCTCATGATGGTAATGATTGTCTCTTTACAGGATATAAATAGAGTTTGAGAGCCAACATCAAACCCTTTAAACATGAAATCATGGAGACTGTGGGATGGTGAAACAGTGAACTATAATGCTATCAAATTCTGTTGTGACAGAGATAAGTAAGAACAATGCCGAATTTAAGTAGTCTTTCCAGTCAAACTGGAGCTGCCTTAGTTTTCAGATTCTCACATGGAAAAGGGGCAGTAGTACATCTTATGATTCAAAGAGTTGAGCATCAAATACTGTCTTCTTGTTACTTTTTTGTGTGGGATCAACATTTTCATGACATACAATAAAGGTCTATTACTATTACACAAAATATATTATGAAGAGATGATGGTATAGCTTAATAAGCTATTACCATATGTTGGCCATTTACAGAGAACCTTCCATTTCTTGTTACTGGAGCAAAATGATCAATGGAAATAAATTGGTAACAATTACTTTGAGCCTATTTTCTTTAATTGGCATGTGAGCCTCCATGCTTATTACATCAAAGGCTTTATTGTTTTTTGCTGATAATGTGCAGTTCCAGCCATCTCTTCCTAAATTCTCTGATAACAGTAGAGTGAATCAGATGGTGTTAAATTAAAATCATTGGGTGCTGAAAGAGAAAATTGGACAATTGATGCAAATACATTAGATTTACTCAGACAAGTAAACCATACTCAAGCACCACACACATTTTGCCAAACCAGCTGGTAAAGAGGAAATAAAAATCATTAGGGCATTTGAAAATCCAGTATGTCTTCTGGTTATGATAGTATTTACCAAAGTAATAAATTTTGTGCTGGCTTGATAGTATCCCCCTTCAGTTATCTTTCAAAGTTTGAATTATGGAGTAGTAACACTCATTTATAAAAGTATATATAAACAACTGACCTCTGATTATAGACCCAGCCAAACTTTCTCCCACATTCAAAAAAAAAAAGAGCAACCTTACAACAGAATACTGAAACATCTTCCTGACAAAATTTTTTTTACAAAATCACAGTTTGGCTTTCATAAAGGCTTCTGTACACAGAAATCAGTATATGATCTTACAGGCTTAGACCTTTGTGGATGATGTGTGCCGATAGTAGGTGCAGCAGACCCAAAAGGGTGAGATGAGAGTGACCATGAAGCCACTCTACTGGACCGCAGACCTCAATTGGTGTGGCCCTGTAAGTTGCTAGATGGCTACAGAGAATGTTGGATTCTGTGTTTGACATTATTTCCTTGCAGTTATGGGTTTTTAATGTGTGGATAAAGCATTCCATATGACTGTTGAAGGCTGGTTTATAGTAGTTCTCTTTCTCTAACTTTTTCTCATTAGCATGTTTAATCTTTTCTGAGAAATGGAGATAACTCAGAACAAGATTTAATTGAGATTTCTTCTTCATTACCACTGTGTAAAAATAGTTAATTTATTTATGCTAATGTATAATATATTTTAATAAAACTGATGTTACATTTTGCTCAAAGGAGCTAATTAACATGTCTTATTCTTTTCCTTGACAACTTCCTGCGATCAATTCAGAAAAACAATTAATGATAATTATTATTAAAAAATAACAGCATTGACCATTTATATAGTGTAGTGCACCTCATTCTCTCACCATCTTTGGCCAGTATGTCAGGTGCAACAGCAGCCAGTCTACAATATGCAGTGGATCGACCCCTCCCATTCATGGTGTCCACTCCCCTCACATTTAGTAAAAAATTACAACAAACAGGACCACATCCTTGAGAAAGAAAAAATTAAATATATTAAACAATAGTCCATTATAACAAAGTGTCACTACACTATACATTACCTGTGACTGTGCCAATAGCAGCAATTTGACTGCTAGCGTTAGGAATTTTGTGACACATCTCCCTCAACAGCTGTGCAATCACAAGTAATGAAGTATGTTTTTAGTATTGTTTAGACTGATCAACATATTTATGCAATAGCCTTTGATACATAAAACAGCATTTAACACTCTTATCAGAAAAACCAGTGCTCAATTCCATTATAGACAAAATTCTGCCTATGGATATACTTTTTTTTTGTTTTTTGACAACAACATATCACAAATTCAATACTGATTGATTAGTGTTCATTACATTAATGTCTACTGTTGGGAATGTTGCAACTGAATGCTACTATTGATTCAGCCCAGACATCCCCAGTAGCAGAAAAATGGTTTTACTGTTATAATTCCTTAAAGGTGGCTGATTGCACATTTATCAATTAAACACTTGTTTAACAGGGCAGCACTAAAATGGGACTGTGGCAACATGCTAAGAAATAACCAAGAGTATGTTACAAGATGGTACTTAACTTTGGTATAGTTTGATGTGTGGTACTTGATGCCCTAAGCTTATTACAATGGAATCTAAATAACATTGCTATCTCTTGGTAGTCTTTAATATCATCACTATAAAAATGTAATCATGGAGACTCTTGATTATCCTATTACTGCACAAATAGTGACTGATAACTCAGAATGTAGTCTTCAGAGAACTTTACTGAGCTGGCTGCAATTGCTAAACTGAACTACCTGCTGGTTTGGAACTGGTATGTGTGTCTCTGCAGTGCCTCATCTTTTCTGAATGTCAGTGAAATGATTTATATGCGGTGCAAGGCAGAACCAACGTAGTCCACAGTTTACAGTGCCGTCTTTGGTGGTTCTCTCCACCATTGGCAGATGTATACAACACACAGAAGCACATGGCTTGGAAGCAGAAAGTGATCCAAGTTTGTGAGCACCATATGGAGGCTGCTGCTTGGATCTGAGAGGCACATGGCGAGTGGTTGTGTCCATATGGTGGTGACGTCTAGTGGTATTTGTTATGTACCTCTTATTTAGTACATATCATCTACATATTCCATACACTTTAACAGCTAAGACTGTACCTCATAACAACATAAAACTGTTTGTACTGAACAAAACAATTTCCGTAACTTTGATTATGACAATGCCACATAACTCCTAATCTGTATACTGTTTGTGTACCAAGCGAGACTGATCATTACATATTGTTACATTGTAACAAAAGTCAAGTCCAAATCTAAAAGCAAAATCATCAGTAAAATACAACAGATAGTACTGAAAGCACATTTAGTTTGAACACCAATATACAGCCAGAAAAGAACTGAACTCGTGGATGAGAGTTATTCAGATGCTGAAGATTCCAGACTATACAAATATGAGAAATTTTGAAAATCTTCCACAACTGATAAATACTAAATCACAAAAATCTAAAGTGGCCTGGTTTGGATTGGTGACCCATGGCATACCAGGCAGTGGCACTAACCACTACATCACAGCTCATGGCATTGCTGCCTGTCCTGGAGAAACAGTGGGTGTGTCAGAAGTTCACTATGGGACTGACTACAGAACCTTGGACCTAGAGCTTGTCAATGGTCCTCTGTATGACAGCACAGGCAGAGCCTCATGTTCTGGCTGTGTCATCACGTTCTCTTCAGTATGACTGCCATCAAAGATATCCCCTCCCATCAAACCTTCCTGATTGTCGAGTGTCTCCAGTTTCCCTGAGTAAGAAGCTGCCATGTGAAACTGCACCTCAGCACTATTGTAGGGCTTCACACAAATTATGCGAACAACATCTCAGTGCTTTTGTCATCTTGGTGAAGAGTTATAATCCTTGACTTCATATGTGACATCTGATGAAAGTAGTGCTTTAGTAAATTTTCTAACAGCCCACTTTCCCTACAGACATAAAAATCCACACTAAGCTTCCTGAGCCATATCTCACTCACCTGTGCTTGATGTAGGGCTGCTCCTGGTCTTTCCCCAGCTGGCCTGGGTCCATACGTCTTGCTTCTTCAGTTCTGGTGGTGAGATATTTCACATAGTCATCCTTAGCATCATCTGGTTGAAATAAGAACAGTATATTCATTGTTGCTTCAGCCTCTTGACAGTGTAGGGAAGAGCCGTATTGAGCCTGTAGTTTGTTGTGCCATTGCATTCTGTATGAATGTCATGACAGGCAGTATTACATCCCGATTGCTCTGATCGACTGCCAGTGTCTTATTAAAGCTTTCTGTGAGTCCATTCATCTGTGGGTGGCAGACATTTGTCATCTTGTGGATTATGCCACAACATGAAATCACCTCTAATAATAAAAATCTCAAGTGAAAAACATTTACATCATGAGAGGTTTATTACACCAGGTGCTCCGTGCTTTAAAGTTAAGCCTCCTACAAGGAACCTTGCAATTTCCAGAGCTTCAGCAGTCAACACAGTTCTGATGACAGTGTAGAAGTTGCAGTTGTCAGCACATCCTATTATGTATCATATACCATTTCTGTTTCAGGGACCTTCTCAAGAGCTTGATTCCAGTTCAACAGAATGGTGCTGTTGCAGGTGGAAAAAGTACCAGATGCCGTGCAGGTAATTGTGGTATGCACTTCCGTCACTGACATTCTTTATAGTGGCTCACATAGTATACTGGCCAGTATACTGGTGTTTGATTCTATCTACAGTCTTCACAAACCCCAGGTGACCAGATGTTGGAGCATCGTGGAAAAACTTCAGAATAGCTGGCCATAAGTAAGATGGGCTGAAAAGAAACCATTTCCTCCACATCAGATCATAGTTTCTGTTATTCAATATTCTGTTTATTAATCTGAATTATCCTTTGGTCAGTTCTTCATTCTTCGACGCTTCTATGGTTTTCAGTAATGCTTGATTTTCCCTCTGCTCAGCAGCATCGTCATCCACACTGCTGTGTTCCACCACAGGATTCCTTGCTTTTGCATCTGTTTTTGTATACCACTGAGACACTGTATTTCTGAAGCTTCAGTGCACACCTCACCAGTCAGTCCAATGGATCCTTCAGGTAAGTCAGCCGGCATTGGGAATGGTGGACCATAACTACGGTGAAAAGTTTACCAAGTAAATATGGTTGGAACTTATTGCTGGCCCAAACAACTGCATGGCACACTTTCTCAGCTGTAGAGTAGTTCCTCTTGGACTTGGAGAGTATTTTGAAAGCATAAGTTATCACCTTTTCAGGTTCTTCCAGTATTTCCTCTAGAGCAGTATCTAACCTATAATCTCTAGTATGGGTGTGGAGTTCTGTGTCATCATTCTCATTATACGATGCTAGGACTGGAGATGATGTTAGATTATCCTTATGGACAAAGAAAGATCTTTGTGCTTTGATCCCGGAAAATTTCATGTCTCCCTGCAGTAGTTCTCACAAGAGATGTGCCTTAATATATATATCCTTTATGAATTATCAGTAGTATGAGCACATTCCAAAATGCTTCCCATGTCATGAATGCACTCAGGAATTGGAAAATATGTGAGCACTACTATTTTCTATGGATTGGAACAGGATTCACCATTCACTAGGTGCTCCAAGATTTTTTTCTTTTAATTTCTTTTTTTTTTTTTTTTTTTTTTTTCAGCAAGAAAGCACTTTTTTGGACTTACATTATGGCAATTGGGAGGACTCATAGCAGGAATAAGAGGGTGGAATCAACTGATTGCATTAACAATACAATAATTATATATTTAATGATACACTACAATGATGATTTGATCACATCACTAAGTTACACTCCTTAATTTCATGAATACATTAGACCCAAACATTGTAACAACAACCATAAGAAAATATTTAATTTCATATTTACCCACATGTTCAGTAGCATAACATACAACAACTAACCATGCAGCGAGCAGTTAAATTCATGTTACAAAATGAAAGATAATACGACACTTGGGAAAATGTTATCTTAAACTTTATAGCACCATTTCAGTTTGATAACATAGGACACAAACTGGTGCAGCAAGCATGGTCATGACAGAGTGCAAAGCATCAGCATTCGCTTTGTGTACAATCAACCAGTTACAAACAGTAAAGTAATAATTATAGTAAAGACAATAATTAGGAATGAATCTTCCATTGCCAGGAGCTCGGACGTTTCCAATAAGAATATTGCCATCACATAGATCCCTGCAATGGAACCTAAGTCCACCAATAAGTAGAAGGCACAAGAAATTCCACAATAGCTAACCTGGAACAGCTTGGTCTTAGCAATGGACAGAACTGTGGCTTCTATAAGCAATAAAAGTTACTGCTGGTGCAGCCACCACATAAATGGATGCATTACTCATAACATGGAAAATCTAACGAGATGACTGTAGCTGACAACATTATCCCAATATGAGCTCCATAAGATTACATTTGAGCATCATATATTGTGATTCATCATGAACATAACGAATTACTAAAACAGTTTATTGACAGACTCATGGCATAGAGAAAACATCAAAATGTTGTAAATACATATGAACATAATCAATAATCAACACAGTTTATTAACATACTCATGTTGGAGAATAAATGTCAAAATATTTTTAATTCTTGTGAACATAACTATAAATAATACAGTTTATCAAGATACTCATGGCAAATAATATTTAGCAAGACAGCTGTTGATTTAGAACATACACTCATACAAAGTACACAATATTATATAACACATTTAAAACATTGTGAAGCACCGGTTAATAGAATCTATTATTCCACACTGTATTGCGGTATCATATCTATAAGATTCCAATACCTGTTCTGCTGAAGGATCTTTGCCACAGATATGTGGACACTATGGCCACAATGCAATTTTGTGCATTGGACAAGGGCAGAAGATAGCCACACCATCAGCACGTTCATCAGCCACAGGTTACCATACCTCCAAATGTATAATCTCAACAGACTCTCAATAATTCCATGCATGCAAGCGTCCACTTTGTACTGTCATACCCAAAAGTATCCGAAAGACCTGAACTGCGTTTCGCCTGATTTGCATGCAGACCATATAACATAGCTGTCTTACGGATCCTCTAATCTATTTGCTATGCATTCGTTTGACTGCACAAAATAGATGGGGCAAGTGCACCCTCAAAATGAATAAGTACAGCTTAAGCACATTTATAAGTGTTTAATTTAGCAATTTGGAAGAATGTAATAATTTTTTCACACTCTTTGAAACATGGTGAATTATATTTTATGGATATAGGTCACATAACTAATGATAAAATTTTCTGCATTTTTTAAAAGATGGTTGTCACTCAAAACACACTTGCCCCTCATAGATGGGGGTAAGTGGATCTTCACATGGTAGTTGGCATTCAATGTCCATGCGAGACAGGAAAGGGCAAGAGCATCTTACTACAACCTTTCTTTGATATTTGGTTCTGATTTAACACAAATATCATGGATAATGCAGATCAGGTACTATCTTGTTAACAAACGACCAATGTGTGTTTAATAAGACTTTATTTAACTCAAACAATGTTTCAAAATGACAAGATAAGTTAATAAAAATGTAGAAATAAATACGTAGACTTATTTCTTATTGGGTATCGTAATTATCGAAAGACATATTGAAACTTATTTCACCTCTACGATGTTTGGGATGGGTAAAGCAGATACAATGTCACTTTCGAGAACAAAAGACAAATCTTCAACCGGTGGCAATATAAATAATGATTTTTTTTTTTCAGGAATGAGCTCTTTCTTGTGTACTTAACGAAAATTTTGTCATTAGAAATACCACAGACTTTACCGACTTTTCTTTTTTTTTTCCATGTAGAATTTCACCAACACCCAACCTCTGACATCCACATCTTCCACTTGCTTAGTAAGAGGATCAATAATATCTTCTCCACTTTCAAATTGACATCTCTTCATCTTCATAGTTGACCTCATCTTCGTCTTCATCAGATGTTGAATCTACACTCCTGGAAATTGAAATAAGAACACCGTGAATTCATTGTCCCAGGAAGGGGAAACTTTATTGACACATTCCTGGGGTCAGATACATCACATGATCACACTGGCAGAACCACAGGCACATAGACACAGGCAACAGAGCATGCACAATGTCGGCACTAGTACAGTGTATGTCCACCTTTCGCAGCAATGCAGGCTGCTATTCTCCCATGGAGACGATCGTAGAGATGCTGGATGTAGTCCTGTGGAACGGCTTGCCATGCCATTTCCACCTGGCGCCTCAGTTGGACCAGCGTTCGTGCTGGACGTGCAGACCGCGTGAGACGACGCTTCATCCAGTCCCAAACATGCTCAATGGGGGACAGATCCGGAGATCTTGCTGGCCAGGGTAGTTGACTTACACCTTCTAGAGCACGTTGGGTGGCACGGGATACATGCGGACGTGCATTGCCCTGTTGGAACAGCAAGTTCCCTTGCCGGTCTAGGAATGGTAGAACGATGGGTTCGATGACGGTTTGGATGTACCGTGCACTATTCAGTGTCCCCTCGACGATCACCAGTGGTGTACGGCCAGTGTAGGAGATCGCTCCCCACACCATGATGCCGGGTGTTGGCCCTGTGTGCCTCGGTCGTATGCAGTCCTGATTGTGGCGCTCACCTGCACGGCGCCAAACACGCATACGACCATCATTGGCACCAAGGCAGAAGCGACTCTCATCGCTGAAGACGACACGTCTCCATTCGTCCCTCCATTCACGCCTGTCGCGACACCACTGGAGGCGGGCTGCACGATGTTGGGGCGTGAGCGGAAGACGGCCTAACGGTGTGCGGGACCGTAGCCCAGCTTCATGGAGACGGTTGCGAATGGTCCTCGCCGATACCCCAGGAGCAACAGTGTCCCTAATTTGCTGGGAAGTGGCGGTGCGGTCCCCTACGGCACTGCGTAGGATCCTACGGTCTTGGCGTGCATCCGTGCGTCGCTGCGGTCCGGTCCCAGGTCGACGGGCACGTGCACCTTCCGCCGACCACTGGCGACAACATCAATGTACTATGGAGACCTCACGCCCCACGTGTTGAGCAATTCGGCGGTACGTCCACCCGGCCTCCCGCATGCCCACTATACGCTCTCGCTCAAAGTCCGTCAACTGCACATACGGTTCACGTCCACGCTGTTGCGGCATGCTACCAGTGTTAAAGACTGCGATGGAGCTCCGTATGCCACGGCAAACAGGCTGACACTGACGGCGGCGGTGCACAAATGCTGCGCAGCTAGCGCCATTCGACGGCCAACACCGCGGTTCCTGGTGTGTCCGCTGTGCCGTGCATGTGATCATTGCTTGTACAGCCCTCTCGCAGTGTCCGGAGCAAGTATGGTGGGTCTGACACACCGGTGTCAATGTGTTCTTTTTTCCATTTCCAGGAGTGTAATTCAACTTGACATGTTTTTAATTTTCTACTGCTTTTTTCATACTTTTCTTTCAGACGCTGGATCATCGCTTTGCTGGTAATAATTTCTGCTCCATCACAAAGTTTCTCTTCAAACCTTTAATGGTCTGGCACACAGTTGATTTTTTCTTAATATTTTTCAAAATAATGAACTCAAATGAAATTTGTTCTGCTGCTTTACTTGTAGGTGGATTCGGATTGCAGATTTCAGCATCTACAGTTGCCTTATGAGGGCTAATGGATAGTTGTCAGAAGATTTCAAGCCCTCTGACTCCAAATTTACATTCCTCTCGATTGCATGATCTATGGATTCAACCACTGATATTTTTTTCCGACTTTGCAAGGAAGCTTGGTCATAATGTTCCTCGGAAATTACTTTAATGTTGAAAGCCATTATGCTATTTTTCCTGGATCCACTTTTGATTATGTCAGGAATGGTTTCTTACCACACCTGTCCGATTAATTCATAAAACATGTTTTAAGGAATTTACATTCCTGCATGTTTCCTCTGTCATTGGACTAATTTGACGTCCCAAGCACTTTTAAGAGACCAAAATATAGATATGTCAAGCGGTTGTAACACATGAGATAATTGTGTGGAGGTGGCTTTAACTCATCATCTGCTTTTCATTTGCTAAGCGGCCTCTATGGTGATATATATGGGTGGAATGCCCATCGTGAATTAGAAGAACTGGTCTTTTATCCTCTATATTTGGTATGAAAGTTTTTTTTTTATGCTTGGTGAAAACATGAGTATCCATCCAACCATTTCTGGTGGCAGCATATGCTGTACTTGGATAACCAGTTCCCTCTGGTGCTGTCCATTCATTCCATATACTCTTACCCTTGAAGACTAAAAATTGAAGCCGGCCATTGTAGCCGAGTGGTTCTAGGCGCTTCAGTCCAAAACCGCACTGCTGCTACAGTCGCAGGTTCGAATCCTGCCTTGGTCATGGATGTGTGTGATGTCCTTAGGTTAGTTAGGTTTAAGTAGTTATAAGTCTAGGGGTCTGATGACCTCGGATGTTAAGTCCCATAGTGCTCAAGCCATTTGAACCTAAAAATTGAATACCTGGTCTGGTTTATCAAGAAGTTCTAAGTTGGTAAGAGAAGATTCAAGAAGGGTGAAATAATCATAAATTCGAACCACTTCTACATTTTGAGGTTTCTTAATAGAAAGACGTTGGAGCTTTCTGAAATTTATGAACCAGTCTATTCCCAGTCGATCGTGTTTCGTAACAAATTCTCCCACAACGTCTAGCACCTTGCTGTGTGAGAACCCGAAGCCCGATTTCTCCAGTGTACAAAGTGTATACGCAGTGCTCATTTCAATTTCAGAAGATATGTCTGGTGTTCTCCGTTTCAAATGTACTTTGAGGGTTTCAAAGAAATGTTGTGCCATCTACTTGCTGTTTTTATTGTCAGAGTTCCAGCTTTTACCTCAATGACAACTTTTTGCAATGTTTCTTGAGTGTAAGATTTAGTTCGATTGTAACAGCAAACCATATTGAGTCACTTGAAATAATAAGGTTTTCCAGGCACAAACATTTTATTTAATAAAGTTTTAAGTACAAATATTAAACACTGAGCAATCCTGGGTCAAGTGTGTTACTCCCATGCTCTTGCGCCACTCATTGTAGACGCTCATGCCCCGAAATGTATATTCTGAGGGGCAAGAGTGACCCCCTTACTAAACAAAAATCATACATAGATATCTTAAAATTACGTATATTTATGATGTAATAATGCTTTATGTTTACCTAGCACATGTGTCCACAGTAAGTATCCACAAAAGTACAGCTATAACGAATGACGAAAAAAAAAAAAAAAAACGTGATGCACTCGTAGCCAGAATATGAAGCGCACTGTCAATTGCCGATTGTTACCGCGCGAGTCAGAATTTAATTGTTTGCGTGTGCATAAGTTTGCAGTGTTGCCATGGCTTGATTCACGAAAACTGCCAACATCGCCACATAAAAATCTCTATTGCGTAGGAGACGCACTTGCCCCAAAGTTGCACTTGCTCCAAAGTTGCACTTGCCCCACCTTACCGTACCACAAGAGGTCATGTCACTAGAGAACACTATTCTTTAAGGTCATCAGTCCAGAAGCTTCTGTAAAGTTTGGAAGGTAGGAGACGAGATACTGGCAGAAGTAAAGCTGTGAGGACAGGGCGTGAGTCGTGCTTGGGTAGCTAAGTTGGTTGAGCACTTGCCCGCAAAAGGCAAAGGTCCCGAGTTCGAGTCTTGGTCCGGCACACAGTTTTAATCTGCCACGAAGTTTCAAAACCACATTGTTGCAAATACTAGGAAACGAGTGATTGGAGATGAAACGGTCCTTAACGCTTGTAAATTCAATTGTATTACAGTAAGTGACATATCAAAATCACTACCACTCTCATTGGAATTTGATTTAACTAACTCTGCACCATAGTCATTCCAGCAATCTTTAGGCAAAACAAGATATTTTGAGACAATATCTGGACTCCTAAAGTTCACTGACAATTCAAAGTATTTTTCGTCTTCAAAAGGTTTTACCAAACTTATGAAACATTGTTCCTGATACGATTGGTTTGGCATAAACTGGATGTTGAACTAATCAGTTAAAAGCAAATCGATTAACAACAGCAAGTGTTCTATGGAAACCACAAAATTAACATTGTATCACCAGTAATTTCTCTGTACACTTGATTGAACAATTATTTGTTCGCATGTCTGAGAACAACATGAGCACTTTTGATCTGGATCTGGATTGAAACCAAGCACCTATAGTCATTGTAATTAAGCAAAGCTTTCGTCTCTAACTGACACACGATCACAGCATTCACTGGTGCGTAAAGAGTCGTGAAATATCTATGTTTTCACCAGTATCAGCTAGCAAATCTGAACTTCAATATTTTTGTGCTTTGCCTGGAATCCTATCAACACCTTATGTCCCTGTTAACCATCAACGAAAAAAGTTTAATATAATTTCAAGAAACAAAGTTTTTAAAACGAAATGCCATGATATAAATTTTTGTGACAAGGACTTGAACCAAACACGTAATCACATTGTTAACTACGTAAAATCAAATGTTAGGTTTCGAATTTTTTCATCAGCAGCGAGATATTCGAATTTGAAATGGATATAAAATTCTCTTGCCTGACCGATAATCGAATCCAGCACATACCGTCGATGTTTTCTATCCACGAAATATATGCTCGCCAGTAATGAGATGTGTGAATATTTGAATAGAAATAACGGCACCTATCTTTATTGTTGCGAACTCACGAAGAGACATTAAAAATGAAGATTGTTTATCACTATTTGTTCGGGGTGCATACGCTAGGGCTTGGAATGAAACCCTGAATACTTTATTTATGAACCAGGATACGAATCTTTTGTGCCTTATGTGGAGACCTAGAGACGTTCGCAATCCTGGGAAAAATTCGAATTCAAAAACCAATCCAGTACCAAATTTTTCAACATTTCAAGTTCAAATAAAATTAAGAGTCCTGTGACCTGAAGTGACCATTGGCTCATTAAATAAACTAAAGTTTCTGCTGTAAGCAAACTCACTGGCTACAAAGTTTCTGTTTGCCACGACTTCCATCCCTGCTATAGCTCAAAATAAACCGGCCCTGCCCCAGTTGGTAGTTATGGTGATGGTGATGTTTATAACGCGGATTCTGAACCACGACACAAACCGACCTTCTTCACTTGGTATTACTAAACGTGAAGCAGATCTGTTTGTGTGTGTTCAAAATACATGAAGTAAGCGGAAACTGAATCCATACTTCGCAACTAAGGAACTAGGATCAAGTCCCGCGACCACTGAAGCCCACCTTAACTACATTCATTATTGTGTCGTAACATATGATGCGCTTAAGTTACAAAACAGACATGGTGAAAAAAATGCAGTCTTCTATTAACTGGTTAATCATCAGCAGGGTTCTGACACGAAAAATTACGCTGGTATCATGTTAGCGGGATGTAAAGACGCTTTTCGCCATTATAGCTTTGATTCGAAGCCGTTTTGAAACTTTCACTATTCCAAGAAATTTATTAGATCGGGAAATACCACTGCAGAGTATGAACTTACCAATTACTTCCATTATTACAGCCATTATCGCTGTTAATTCTTCATTCTGCTGCTGCTACACGCATTCTTGAAACAAGCATTTAATGCTTCTTTGTTTTTTTGAAAATCACTTGCCCAAATCAGGTAAATATTTAGTTCCAGCAAATGGTTGCGGCATCCTGTGGCAAGTGGACCATAAGAAGTAGTTATTTAGTTTCTAGAATGAAATTTTCACTCTACAGCGGCAGAAGTAAAGCTGTGAGGGCGGGACGTGAGTCGTGCTTGGGTAGCTCAGTTGGTAGAGCACTTGCCCGTGAAAGGCAAAGGTCCCGATTTCGAGTCTCGGTCCGGCACACAGTTTTAATCTCCCAGGAAGTTTCAGTTATCTAGTTCTTTGCATGTCTAGGGAATACTTTTCAAGGTAATACTGTACATCTCCAATTATTCGTAGATTTCATAAAAACTAAATCAACTGATGAAAACGTTACTACATAATAGAAACTGCGCTGCACTACTTCATTTACTCGTGCTTAGCAACAACGCTTGTAAAATGCTGAAACTGGCAGTAAACACCACTTTCAAAGCCAGAGGATGTTAATGTCTTCTGTTATGTTGAAATTGGTCAAAAAGTGATATTTTTTTATTATTATTTCTTAATAGCAATTGATCTCTCCTGAATAATTTGATGCATCATTTGTCGATTAATTCCAATTGTAAGTGTAGTTTTTATTATTTCAAAGTTAATAGCGCAAGTGTAAAAAATCCAGTCATTTTGCATGGACTTTCTTAAGTATCTCTACCTCCAGAACTATTCAATATAAAAGCCTGCGGTTTTCAGCTATCTATTACTTGAATTCATGCTAATGTTCGAGTTAAGAGGTTGGATGCAGTGTGTCAACAGAAATGGCGGTATTGCACATGTATTTTGTGGAGACTAAATGGTAAAGGAATACTTACAGACAAAAACATTGGTGAATATTATAGAATGGCAATAAGAAACAATACACATGACGTACATGTGATGAAAAGAAGAATGTGGGCTACAGTCTTCCACAAATTATTCACACATCTGTACATCGTCTTTGCCCACTTGGTGCTGATTCATCGTACAAGTACCACAAACCTCAGGCAGCGGATGCAGAGGAAAAATTTGGGCACAAAAATAGCATACCATCTGCAGTGATGGAAGCTACTGAACCAATACATAGAGAGTTAGCTTATCCTGACCTCCTTCCCAAATGCCTCCATGTTCAAACACGAATGAGTTTTTCAATAATGTCATTTGGACCAGGAATAGCAAAAAAGTCTTTGTAGGAATGAAAACTCTAAGCTTGGGTGTTTGCGAGCTGTGATAACGTTTAATCATGATGATAAGCGAAGAAACTTGGGTACTAGAACAACTTGGCATCACTCCACAAGCGAACACACTGAAAGCCTTCCAGCAAATGCATCGACTTAGGTCCATGAAAGCCTAGTGTGCAACAGAGAAAATGACTAAAAAAGCAAAGGCAGGAAAAGAAAGAAGCTTTTAGGTTTGCAGTATGATCAAGAACACAATCCAGATAATGCTAATTATGCTTCTAGGAGCTGGCATACCTCCATATGTGAGTTAATATCAAATGAAACGTTTAAACTTGATTTTCTGGAAATGACATTTTTTAAAAATATTTGACCCATTATCTCAGGAATTATTACAGATACGTATATCTAAGCTTACACTATTTTACCTCTTTGTATACTGCTGCTGCTGAATCACCAAAACATTTCTAACTGGACCTAATGGATTGTTACTTACAGAAGCAAAAGTGGATTTAAAGGAAAAAAAAAATGAACATGCGAGGGTTGCCCAGGAAGTAACATACCCCATTTTTTTCTCAGCTAAAAACGATGATACGAATGCGAAACGTTACATATGTATTATTCGAAGTATATATATATATATATATATATATATATATATATATATATATATATATATATATATATATACAGGGTGTTTCAAAAATGACCGGTATATTTGAAACGGCAATACAAACTAAACGAGCAGCGATAGAAATACACCGTTTGTTGCAATATGCTTGGGTCAACAGTACATTTTCAGGCAGACAAACTTTCGAAATTACAGTAGTTACAATTTTCAACAACAGATGGCGCTGCGGTCTGGGAAACTCTATAGTACGATATTTTCCACATATCCACCATGCGTAGCAATAATATGGCGTAGTCTCTGAATGAAATTACCCGAAACCTTTGACAACGTGTCTGGCGGAATGGCTTCACATGCAGATGAGATGTACTGCTTCAGCTGTTCAATTGTTTCTGGATTCTGGCGGTACACCTGGTCTTTCAAGTGTCCCCACAGAAAGAAGTCACAGGGGTTCATGTCTGGCGAATAGGGAGGCCAATCCACGCCGATTCCTGTATGTTTCGGATAGCCCAAAGCAATCACACGATCATCGAAATATTCATTCAGGAAATTAAAGACGTCGGCCGTGCGATGTGGCCGGGCACCATCTTGCATAAACCACGAGGTGTTCGCAGTGTCGTCTAAAGCAGTTTCATGAAGAATGTCCAGATAGCGTGATGCAGTAATCGTTTCGGATCTGAAAAATGGGCCAATGATTCCTTTGGAAGAAATGGCGGTCCAGACGAGTACTTTTTGAGGATGCAGGGACGATGGGACTGCAACATGGGGCTTTTCGGTTCCCCATATGCGCCAGTTCTGTTTATTGACGAAGCTGTCCAGGTAAAAATAAGCTTCATCAGTAAACCAAATGCTGCCCACATGCATATCGCCGTCATCAATCCTGTGCACTATATCGTTAGCAAATGTCTCTCGTGCAGCAATGGTAGCGGCGCTGAGGGGTTGCCGTGTTAGAATTTTGTATGGATAGAGGTGTAAACTCTGGCGCATGAGACGATACGTGGACGTTGGCGTCATTTGGACCGCAGCTGCAACACGGTGAACGGAAACCCGAGGCCGCTGTTGGATCACCTGCTGCACTAGCTGCGCGTTGCCCTCTGTGGTTGCCGTACGCGGTCGCCCTACCTTTTCAGCACGTTCATCCGTCACGTTCCCAGTCCGTTGAAATTTTTCAAACAGATCCTTTATTGTATCGCTTTTCGGTCCTTTGGTTACATTAAACCTCCGTTGAAAACTTCGTCTTGTTGCAACAACACTGTGTTCTAGGCGGTGGAATTCCAACACCAGAAAAATCCTCTGTTCTAAGGAATAAACCATGTTGTCTACAGCACACTTGCACGTTGTGAACAGCACACGCTTACAGCAGAAAGACGACGTACAGAATGGCGCACCCACAGATTGCGTTGTCTTCTATATCTTTCACATCACTTGCAGCGCCATCTGTTGATGAAAATTGTAACTACTGTAATTTCGAAAGTTTGTCCGCCTGAAAATGTACTGTTGTCCCAAGCATATTGCAACAAACGGTGTATTTCTAACGCTGCTCGTTTAGTTTTTATTGCCGTTTCAAATATACCGGTCATTTTTGAAACACCCTGTATATACATATTATTCAAGTTTCCGCCACTTCCGATAGATACATAGCTGCAGACCAGTTTCAAAAAGGTGTCTGCAGGTGATGTACGTTACAACCAACGTGTCGTCATTGAATTTCTCACTGCAGAGAAAGAAACTGTGGGGAACATTCTGCGGAGCGTCTGCTGTCGACAGAAGTACAGTTAGTCGCTGGGCAAGGAGGGTGAGGTCAACAGAAGGCGGTTCGGCGCCGGCTCAACTATTTGCAGCGGTTGGGGAGACCCTCCACGGCTGTCACACCTGACATGTTGCAGCGAGCTGATGTTGTCATTTGCGAGGACAGACGCATTGCGACTCGGCAGATGGCGCTGCATCTGTCAATCAACAAGGAAGTGTGGATGCAATTAACCACACTCTTGGATATTCAAAAGTGTGTGCAAGATGGGTCCTGCAGTGTGTAACAGTGGATAACAAATTACACAGAAAAAACATTTATCTTGATTTGTAGCAACTTTTTAAAGCTGAGGGGGAGGAGACGTTTTGCAGATGATGAGGAGGTGATTCACACAGTGAAGCACTAGCTCCACCGCCAGGAGAAGGATTGATACTGACAGGACATATACGGCCTTGTTTCGCGCTGGAGCAAGGCCATAGAACAGGATGGAGATTACGTGGAAAAACAGGGTGTGCAGATAAAACATCATTCTTTCGTATTTGTAATTCTCATTATGTTAAATAAAAAATTGCTCAAGAAAAAATATGGTGCATTACTTTCTGCACAAGCCTTGTAATTTTTTAAAAAAAATCGTAAGTAACTATTTATTTGTCTGTGTATTATGATCCTGGTTCAGTAATCAGAAAAGGAATGAACAGTAGTAACCAAAAATTGCAGATCTCTATCTGTCAAAGGTTCTCAGATGACAGGTCATCAATATTGCAACACCGTAGGTATAGGATATGTGGTAGACTATTACCCTTAAGCATTAACGATCATTATCTCCAGATGACTTCGTCGACATCACCTATTTCAGATAGTACGAGGAAGAGCATATTGCACAAAATGAACTTTCCGTTCCAATAAACGAAATGAAGTTCACATTGTCGCGGAATTACTGTAACTGTAGTATCCAATTCAACAATGTAGAAAAATGTTTCAACGTTGCAAAACTGACATCCTAATTAGAGGCCTTGCACTTAGTCGCCAACCATAAATTGTAACTCTGTGGAACACCAGTTTCAGTAAAGTGATGCAGCTAAGACTGTTTACAACTGCTCTTTCTCATCGGCAAATGTGCAGTGAAATATTGGCCTCTATTAACTATGGTGCAACAGTGATTTCATGCGCAAGCAATGCGTGCAAATCGCAGAATTTAATAATGCCCTGGCTTCCAGCTCTGTATATTCAATGACCTAACGTGGCTGTGCATCATTTCAGGCCCCCCGCTACTGCAACATCGTCCTGGTGAGTAAGCTTTTTCCCTTCTGCCAGCGAAGTACGAAAAATGCGGCCCGTAATCGATTCACAAATCACTGTTTAGTGCTGTTAAGGAGATTTCTTTTAACCTAGTCGTAGGTGAATGAGTTTACTCTTGAAACATGTTAAGCAACAACGTTCGCAAATTTACGGAATAAGAAAAGCTTATTGTCGAGATAGGTCAATCTGTGTTCCTGCAGCTGTGCAAACCATTAGTTGAGACCGAGTTTAATATCCGATAGTACAGTTCTGTTGAAACTGCGAAAGATTAACAACCGAAGGGTGAGTCCACCCTCACACTGAGGAGTATTTATAATAGGAAACCAGGGTATACCGTTTGTCCTCGCATACACACAAATGTTTACAATACAAGGAGTACTTTGAACGTTACAGTTGACATTGTCCTTCTAAATTAACAATTTTTTCTTTACAACGAACTAAAATTTGTAGAAGCGACAGGATTCAAGCGCGGTGATAAAAAATTACAAACTCATCGCCTTACCTACTCCCGGTGTCCTCTCACTTGCATTAAGTGCTGTTACAGACTTCTGTTGTATAATATATAACACAGCTAAAATACGATCCCCGGAGCAATACAAATTTAAATTTTACTTTTAATCTCTGAAAACGGTGTATTATCGTTGTTATGTATGATGTTTAGAGGCAGAATACGTTTACAACACTCTAAACAATACTCACAAGGAACTAATTCATTAAATCTATTTTAAAAGCATGTAATCGGGAATGAATTTGACTTCTGAGGCGAAGGAAGTGCTGTCCACCTTAAATCGCACTTCGTTTCCTCCTGCCTTGTCAGTAGGTCCTTACAAGAGTATCGTCTCTGCTCAAGAAATTCGACAAAAGTCGAATTGCTCTGCTTTATGAATATGGGAACTGTATCAGCATCAGTTCCTGTCGCCTAAGATATAGAAAATCTACGATACCTCTCTATGTGAAAAGTATGGACTAGACATCCACCGACTACCACTGAGGATTAAGGCAACAGTATCCTCCACTGCAGTGGTGAACACCCTTTCAGGACTATCACACAAATTAGGAACATCCTATAGGTAAGTGTGAGCAGGTCACCCATTGCTCTTCGTCTCAAGTGGAAGGAAGGTTTGGACGAAAATCAGCGGTTAAGGAAATGTTGAAGGAGCAACTAATGGTTGCCAGATTAAACTTCGCATTGGCGTACTGAGGGAAACCGCATTCGTGCAGGGAACTAATGATATCTACGGTTGAGAAGATGTTTTCTACTGCGCCAAATACTTCAGCACATGCATATCGACGAAGTGGAGCGAGATTCGACTGCAAATATGTCCATCAGAGGCAACGGCGACGCTGAACTGCTGTCCAAGTTTGTCGATGGATATCAAGTGCATGAGGCGTTTTGTGGCAAATGGACTGTCTGTTTTCTAGTCAACACTACTCCGGAATACTGGAGAACATAGTGCTTCCTTCTGTTCTTCTGAGATCTTCAGGAGGCAGAATAATGCTCCAATACGACCGTTCTCCTGTCCACACAGCGAACTTTGTAAAATACTGGTCTCAAATGAACGAGGACGTTGAGCTGGTGCAGTGGCCTTCCGAAGGTGCTGATCGCAGTCCCATAGCGCAAGTAGGGGCAGGGTTGGAGAAAATTCTTAGGTGTAGAAGACCAACACCAACAACCAAGCCAGCACTGCCCTAATCAGTTCATGACACATGGGAAGAGTTGCTACAGAATAAAAGATTCATCCAGAAACTTGTTGCCACTATTCCTCAGTGGCTAAATGCACTTGTAGAGGAGCATGGAAACAGGATACGTTACCGAATTATTTGATTATTAGGTAAAGATTTTGTTTATGACAAATGATCGTTGTGTTTCCCTCGAAGATTTATATCTTTTTTTAAGAAAAAGAGAGAGGAATATTGTACCTAATAACTAGGCTGTCAATTTCACTCTTTTCAGTCGTTAAATATACTTTTCATTCTAAACTGTTTTACGACCATTGATCAAAAAGAACTGAAAAAAAGACGAAAGTATTTTTTGTAACATGGCACATAACGCCAGTCCCAATAAAGGCATCAAAGAGAAAGTATTTAATTTTTTTTTCACCGTGAAAAACAGTGGTATTAATTTGTGTTACTTTATTTAGATGTCGGCAGGACGCCAATACCGACGCAAGCGCAAAGAAGATATTGTTTCCTTTTAATTTCAAACAGAAATCACAATACATAGAGAGAATAGTGGTGCAGATACACTTGATATCCATCGACTAATTGTGACAGCAATTCAGCGTCGTCGTTAGCAGTGGTGCTAGGCAAGCGTCAGTGCATTTTGTTAGAGGGGGTTGCCTACAGCAGGGGCAGGTATGCACTCAGGGGTAAACCTATTGTTCTCCTTTGATTGACAGGTACTTAACCTATTGTTCTTCTTTGTTTGACAGGTACTGTTCTGCGAAAAGGATTCTTCCTTTTGATTTACAGGCACTTAACCTATTGTTCCCCCAACCTGCCCCTCTCCCCTCCCCCCTCAGGAAACCTACAACCCACCCCATCCCCCTCAGTGCTACAGGTACACTTTCAGTGTGAGTTACTGGAATAGCCCCTCTCACTCTTATTAGTTGGATTGACTACTTAATTAAATTGATCCCCTCTGATAAACCCTCCTTCCCTCCCACCCCCACCCCCCTCCCAGGAATTGGTGGGAAAAAGACTCAGTTGATCGGTCATTTGGAGGGAAATTTGCTGTGTATGGAATATTGTTTAAACAATTTAGACAATGTGTGGAATATTGTTTATTTAAGCAATTTCAGGCAGTACCTCCATCCAGTGTGTTCGCCACGAGGTCCAGAATCCAACTGACCTAGTACACAGTACTGCCACCAGAGGGCAATGTCATCTGTTCTGTGATGGAACCCAAGATAACAGTCTGGAGGGGAAAATGACTCAGCCTGCACTGGGCTCCTGGAGAGAGGAAGGAGTGTACTTTATTTATTGTGGAACAATTTATTTAGGGATGCATATGAGATAGCATATTTATCACACTAATACAAAACACATGCTCTGACATGCTTGGGGTCACGCTACACAGCCTACAGATCTGTAAACTACTCGTAAATTACCGAAATAACGCTCTGCAGACATGCAGACAACTTCTAAATTACCGAAATAATTTCAGTATGCAGCACACAGACATGCAAACTCCTCCTAAATAATGCAGTACACTGATGTGCAGACATGAAATCAACTCGTAAACTGCCCAAATAACGCAAAGCACAGCCTACAGACTTGCTTGCAAAATAATGCAACAGACACGTAAACAATGTGCACAGGCACTGCCCGCTGCCCCCTGTCCACTGGACCGTACAGGAGGCTACCGCAAGCACTCCCAGAAGTCAGGATGCTCTGGCAGGACCCGCAAAATGATGCAGCTGTCAGCTGCCAAGCCATGTGCATTCGGGTCCCTCAAACATGAGGCAGTGGCATCCCTTTTATACTTGACACCTGACAAGGGAACCTCCCCATCGCACCCCCCTCAGATTTAGTTATAAGTTGGCACAGTGGATAGGCCTTGAAAAACTGAACACAGATCAATTGAGAAAACAGGAAGAAGTTGTGTGGAACTATGAAAAAATAAGTAAAATATACAGTGAGTAGTCCATAAGAAGATAGGCAACATCAAGAATAACCTGAGCTCAGGAGCGCCGTGGTCATGTGGTTAGCGTGAGCAGCTGCGGAACGAAAGGTCCTTGGTTCAAGTCTTCCCACGAGTGAAAAGTTTTAATTTTTTGTTTTCAGACAATTATTATCTGTCCGTCCGATGCGATCACTTTTTTGGGAGTGATTATCACATCGACAAGAAAACCTAAATCGGGAAAGGTAGAAGAATCTTTTTATCCATTTGCCAAGTGTACAAGTTAGGTGGGTCGACAACATATTCCTGTCATGTGATGCACATGCCGTCACCAGTGTCGTATAGAATATATCAGACGTGTTTTCCTGTAGAGGAATCGGTTGACCTATGACCTTGCGATCAAATGTTTTGGTTCCCATTGGAGAGGCACATCCTTTCGTCTACTAATCGCACGGTTTTGCGGTGCGGTCGCAAAACACAGACACTAAACGTGTTACAGTGAACGGAGACGTCAATGAACGAACGGACAGATCGTAACTTTGCGAAAATAAAGAAAGTAAAATTTTCACTCAAGGGAAGACTTGAACCAAGGGCCTCTCGTTCCACAGCTGTTCACGCTAACCACAGGACCACGGCACTCCTGATCTGGCATTGCCGTTGTATTGCTTATGTTGCACATAGACTACTCAGTTTGTATATTTTGCTTTTTTTTTCGCAGTTCCACACAACTTCTTCCGGTTTTCTCGATTGATCTGTGTTCAGTTTTTCAAGGCCTATCCACTGTGCCAACTTATAACTAAATCTGAGGGGGGTGCGATGGGGATGTTCCCTTGTGAGAAATTCTTCTCGAAATACGTGATCACCTAGGCACCATTGCTGACACGACTGGATGTGAGCGAAGCCCTATTTGCAGAGTGCAGACACTCCAAGGGCGTGCACATGTCGACACCGCAGTGAGACACCGCCAGTTGCAAGCCATTGCAAGCCATCAATCTCACTCCACTGCTGATGGCGTGTCAAAGTCACCTCTAGAGCTAAAGTTCTTCGAGTGTTATACTGACGTAATATGTCTGTGTAAATAAGTGCCAGTCATCATCTGGGCAGCACGCATATGTGTTCACCATTGCTGGTGTGATCCCTCTCCTACCTGCGGTCCTGTGAAGACCTAATTGCCAAGCAACTCACCCTCACAGACGCTGCAGAAATCCATTCCAGAATAGCACAGGGTGCATTGTTCCTCGTGACCCTAATAGGACATGTGTAATGTGCATACTGACATCACAGATCGTGCAATAGAAATCTTTTTGACCGCTTGAGATTCTAACAGGACGTACGAGCTGCGTCCAGCCATGCTTACCTGCCCCAGCATGACTGATGCATCACTGCGCACAGTTAGATACCATCACAAGTGCATCTAGCAACGTTCTCAATGTTATACTGAAGTCACATGGCTATGTAAAATAACACCTCTCAGAAATTGTACAGTGTCCCAGAAATACTTAACATGCGCATTTGTAGGATCTTTTGTGATGTCTCGGATTGTATGCACGGAAATTCTTGCCCTAACAGAACCTGTTTACGAAAATAGCGCAATATAACGCCGAATGCATTCCTCCTGATGGTCCTAATGTGGCACTACATCCATCCACCCCATCCATCACCCCCATCCATCATGTCTTACAGTTCCTGCTTTCAACACACACAAACATCCTCACCGCTTTGTAGAGACTCCTACATCCAAGCACAAAGGATGTCTTGTGAATGACTCGAGCATTATGATTGGGGTCTTATCGAATTTACCCACTAAATTACTGATGTCGCCGGTGTGGAAGCACCTTCTGCTTCTTTTTACTTTCTGCAGACGAGGCTTTCCGCCACAAAAAACTATTTTATGCAGATAGCCATATTGCACCCACAATTAAACCTTGCAAAGTGCCCCACATATCGTCAAATATGGAAAGACTCTTACTCAATTACACTGGTATCTGACTGAGAACAGGAGCTTGAATATTAGAGCATGAAACCGATCTCCAACCCAGCGCTATATCACTGCATACCATGTCGATGTAGTAAACATACGATTCGTATCCCATGCCATAAAAAAATCGCCCCTTTTACATCATTCGTATAGCTATCGACCGCCAGACACTTGTACATATGCCACGAAGACAGATAGCACTGAATATACTCCTCACAGCACTAGATATTTTCCTGCAGCCGATGGTCACAAGTCTTCCAGCCCCAACGCATGACCAGAACACCGTCAGCACACGGAAGTCACTCCCAGAACTGTTCTACAAATTCAGGCTTGTTTCCCCTCGGCACAAATGTGTTACTATTTCTGGTCTGGACCTGCTTGCTTGCTTGCTTTTCTACACCCCTCTACAGGCTCTGGGATTACAAGAACACATTTATTTTTGCATGTTTTGCTATAATATTATACCGTACCATTTTCGCTGTACTTCTCGCTGTCAAGCACACAGCAGTATCTGACCAATTGCATGTGCAACATAATTCTGAAGATATAGAACCCAAATTATTTCTCCACACACCCTAAACTTTAGCGAGGTGGAGCGTGCTGTAAACACTGAGTAACTAGAAACTTATCCTCTCTGCGAAGACCTTTACATGAAACTGATATTTCCACTCGCGAATACCGATGTTGGTGGTGTAACAGATTCCAAATCATCCCTATAATTTACAAAGTCAACTAATGTGTTTCTCACGTCCAGAGAGAACCAGCAAACTTGTCTTCCACCCGTCTTTCATGCATGCAAAGGTTTCTTCGGCAATAGTACTTCAGTCAACTGTGTTGTCTCATATATAATACCACAGAAGTCTGTAACAGCACTTCATACAAGAGGGAGGACAGTGGAGTAAGTAAAGCAGTGAGTTTGTAATCTTTCATCATCAGCTTCGAATTCGGTCGATTCTACAAGAACTTGTTAATTTAGGAGAACAATGTCAAATGTAATGTTCAGAGTACTCTAAGTATAGTAAACATTTACATATATATCCTCCACTGCTCATTGGAGGAAGGCGAGGACAAACTGTATCCGGTGGATTCCTATTATAAATACACCTCAATTTGAGCGTGAACTCAGCCTTCAGTTGTTAATTTTAACAGTACCATACCCTCGGATCTTAAACTCGGTTTCAACTAAAAATTTCCACAGCTACAGGAACATAACGCGTACTGCCTCTTAGGCAAACTATAATGGGCAAACTATAATGCAGTGCTAACAGACAAAAAGATAGACCTGCCCCAGACTGTGAAGACTTTGTTTCTAACACTCAGGACAATTAGCTTTCTTTTTTGGTAAATTTGTGAACGTTGCTGCTTAAGATGTTTCAAGATCAAATAAATTCATTCATCTGCCACTACGTTAAAAGAAATCTTCGTAACAGTACTAAGTAGCGGTATGTGAATAGATTACTGACCGCATTTGTCCGTACATCACTGGTAGAAGGGAAAAAGCTTTCTGACCAGAAAACTTATCTGCCAGAACGAAAGGAGGAACGAAATGAAACCTCTCAAACTGGGAGGTCATCTGACTTTTGTTTCAGCGATTGTAAAATCAAGTGAAACAATCAGTGCAGTTGGCAGTACGAGCATACTGTTGGTGTCAGTATGAAATAACAATCACATAACAATAACAATGTTGCAGTTCATCGGGGCTGAAATGATGCAGAGCGAGATTAGGTTATGAATATACGGAACTGGGAGCCACGGCACTATTAAATTCTGCAATTCGCATGCATTGCTTGCACACGTAATCGCAGTTGCAGCATACTTATGGATTCCAATATGTCAAAAAAAGTGAAAGAGTCTGATTCGGATGTCAGTTTTGCAACGTTGAAATATTTTTCTACATCGTTGAAGTGGATACTACTGTTACAGTAAATCCGCGAACATTTGAACTTGAACCACGTAAATTTGAAAAGAAAGCAATTGACTTTCTGCAATATTTTCTTCTTTCTACTGCCTGAAATAGGTGATGTCGACGAAGTCATCTGGAGAGAATGATCGTTATCACTTAACCGAAGACATTAACATCCTCTGGCTTTGAAAGTGGGCCCGCATCTCATGGTCGTGCGGTAGCGTTCTCGCTTCCCACGCCCGGGTTCCCGGGTTCGATTCCCGGCGGGGTCAGGGATTTTCTCTGCCTCGTGATGGCTGGGTGTTGTATGCTGTCCTTAGGTTAGTTAGGTTTAAGTAGTTCTAAGTTCTTGGGGACTGATGACCATAGCTGTTAAGTCCCATAGTGCTCAGAGCCATTTTTGAAAGTGGTGTTTACCGCCAGTTTTAGCTAAGCGCAAGTAAATTAAGTAGTGCAACGTAGTTTCTATTATGTAGTAACGTTTTCATCAGTTGATTTAGTTTTCATGTTATCTACAAATAACTGGAGATGTGCAACATTACCTTGAAAAGTATTCCCTAGACATGGACAGGGATCAAACAGCAAGGTTATCGGTCCCATCAGACTAGGGAAGGATGGGGAAGGAAGTCGGCGTGCCTTTCCAAAGGAATCATCCTAGCATTTGCTTGAAGCGACTTAGGGAAATCACGGAAAACCGAAATCAGAATGGCCAGACACAGGTTTGAACCGTCTTCCTGAATGCGAGTCCAGTTTGCTAACCCCTGCACCATCTCACTCGGTATGTCATTTTATGTGTTAGAATCTATCTTAGAACTGATTGTTTCAGAACTCTCTAGAATTCTGGAGATACTCTTTAAGCATGGGAATATGTTCCAATCTATTGTTAAAAAAAAAACCCTTCTCCTACCCATGGCAATAGGTATCTGATTATGCATTTTCTGAGATCGACCCCCAACGCTTTCATGACTCAGCTGTGCTAGTATCACTTTCCCAGTCCTGTTATGTGTAGGCTATGCCTGGTGACCCATCTGGTATCAGACTAACATGCGCAAAATCGACTGCTATCAGTGCAATCTCCAACTCTACAGTAATGCGCCTCACAGCTCCATTAAGACATGGAAATGGAAATGTTATGTGGCTAGGGCCTCCCGTCAGGTAGACCGGTCGCCTAGTGCAAGTCTTTTGAGTTGACGCCACTTCGGCGGCTTGCGCGTCGATGGGGATGAGATGACGATAATGAAGACAACACAGCAGAGAAAAATTTCCAACTCAGCCGGGAATTGAACCTAGGCCCATTGGCATATAAGTCCATCGCTCCAACCACTCAGCTATCGGGGTGGACCTCTATTGAGACATGGCTGATCATGACATTGGAACGACTTCACAAAGTGTATGTTGGTGCCATAAGTCAAGGAAGCTGTCTTGTCTAGGTCACTATCTATGTCACATGCCCCATCTCTGTCCAAATTGTTTTCCACCCCACCCACTATCGCTACATGGTTCTCTTTTGAAAAGTCGTTACATGAAGACCCTAACTCCTTTGTCACTTTACCTAGCCATGCATTTAGTTTGAAAATGCTGGTGGTCTGGTACGCTGCCCTTAAGCTTTCCTGCAACTATGGGCATACACACAACTATGGCTGCTATGCAGCAGCAGCATGTTCTTCTTCGTACAGTTCTGATAGTTCCTAAGCTTCCTGAGTTCATTGATGGTTGGTGCACATTTCTTGCTCCTAGTTCCACCTTACGCTCTTCTCCACTTTAGCTATGTCAGTGGTAGACACCTATTTTTATTATTGATAATAAATCACGTTCTCTTTCTCCCTGGCTTCCTACCAGCTGTCGTTCCCAAGCGCCCTACTCCTCTCTATCTCCCTTGATCCTGATCAGTTCCTACCTTGTTTCCTCCGAGTGTGCATGAAGCGCACAGATTTTACCTACCTGCTCCTCAATCAACATGTTACTGCTGCCCCACCCCACTGAAAATATTTCCTACTTGATTGGCGACAACTCCCCCAACTCACTACCCTGTAGCAGTTTCCACATTTCTCACTCATACTCAGTTTCGAAAGAAGAATTAAGTTTAACTTCAAAGAATAGATTAAGTTTGTCAAGGACATTAGTTAGGCAGTATGTAAACAAAAGTGGCACTAAAGTGTTTCATGCTGTTGTCACTGTTTATGTGCTAATTTATGGTTATAATGACAGAAGAATGTGTGGCGTCTTCTGTGGTGTCACTGCCAGACACCACACTTGCTAGGTGGTAGCCTTTAAATCGGCCGCGGTCCATTAGTATACGTCGGACCCGCGTGTCGTCACTGTCAGTGATTGCAGACCGAGCACCGCCACACGGCAGGTCTAGAGAGACGTCCTAGCACTCGCCCCAGTTGTACAGCCGACGTTGCTAGGAATGGTTCACTGACAAATACGCTCTCAATTGCCGAGACGATAGTTAACATAGCCTTCAGCTACGTCATTTGCTACGACCTAGCAAGGCGCCATTATCAGTTTATATTGAGATTGTAAAACATGTACCGTCAAGAGCGATGTACACCAATTATGAATTAAAGTTAAGTATTCTACCAGTTACCCCCTGTTTTGCTAGTCTTATTTCTCTGACCTGTTCCAGACCTCACGCCAGCCTGCGTTAGCTTAAACGCGTGCCTTTCGGCTACCGGTCATAGTGGATTGGCTGTCTGGCCAGTCCACTACATCTTCCCCATAGATAGCTGTAGCGAAGGAGAAGGAGACTCTTTGGTCAGCGGTGAGATCTCCTGTAAAGAGTCCATCTCTGGCTGAGTGAGTTCATCCTTAACAATAGTTGTGCATGCACAGACTTTTCTCTGTATTGTGGTGCTGGTAATAAAGTGCATATCATATACACTAGCTGCCTCAATTACTCTGCTTCGAGCATTGCTACACGGATCCAAAAAATGGCTCTAAGCACTATGGGACTTAACATCTGAGGCCATCAGTCCCCTGGACTTAGAAATACTTAAACCTAACTAATCTAAGCACATCACACACAGCCATGCCCGAGGCAGGATTCGAACCTGCGACCATAGCAGCAGCGCGGTTCCTGACTGAAGCACCTAGAACTGCTCGGCCACCGCGGCCGGCTACACGGATCCACCACATTGGTGACCCCACAGTAAATGTAAGCAGCTACTGTAGTTGCTCAGTGTCCTTCACCTCATCACTCTTGTTCCGACAGTGAAGCCTCTCTGGATATGACACACCACAGCAATGGAGAATCCGTTACTGACTTCATCGGTGCCCCACCACTATACACAAAGTAGCTGTCGATATTAAAATTCTTTCGACTTCAGATGAGCTCAGTGCTGCACATTTATATCTGCAATAAGTCACACACGAGTAGTCACACCATTCCAGCATCGCTATTGCGAATGAGAGAGTGTCGAGACTTGGACAGAAGACATACACATGTCACTGGGATGGACTGTAGCATCTGTCCCACCATCATCATAGGTCAGTACAGTTAATTTTTCTCACAGCGCCAGAGCAGTTGCTGTGTGTGACTGCCCTGCTCCTCAGACTCATGAGTAACGTCGCAAGAGGATGCTATCCGACACAGAACTGTGCATAAGATTAATGTTAACTGTGCCTGGCCCCTGATCCACCACAAAGCTTCACGACTGCTCACAGACAAACTTCATGCAGCCAAGTCGGCTATAGAAAAATTACTGCAAGCCGGAATCATCAGACAGTCAGACAGCCCTTGGGCCTCACCCATCCATCTCATCCCTCACCACTCAAATTACCCGTGAAAGCTACCCAAACCTAAACATTTAAGACTTCAACCATACCTTAGCAGGTGCTTCTGTGTTCTAGACTGTAGAAAAGCTTTAATTTGCAAATCCCTATCAATAAGGAGGACATACCCAAGGCAGTGGTCATCACCCCATTTGGGCTTTATGAATTTCTGCTCGTATCCCATAGCCTGAAAAATGTGGCACAAACTTCACAGCATTCCAGAGGCAATATTCTCTTCAAGTTCCCCTTCAGCTGTGCTTATCTAGATGATATTTCAATCTTTTCCCCTTCCATGTATGAACATGAGGAAAATCTCGCAATCATTTTCGAAGCACTGAAATATTTTGGCGTCATGATTAACAATGACAAATGTCAAGACCTTTTTTGCCTATTTCGTTTGCAACGACAGCATCTGACCAACTATGCAGTGCACGGAACTCATCCACCAGCATTCCACTATCCTCGTTTTGCTTTTGTTGATGGTCATCTTTTCAAGACTCGGTCCATTCCGTTCAACTGTTCTAAGTCCTTTGCCGTCTCTGACAGAATTGCAATGTCATCGACATTTTCCTATTTATCAAATCTCAAAGCTTTTTATTTATTCTCATTTTCTTTCGTAAAGGCATAAACGATTGGAGCTGTTTCTTTCTAATCATTCCATATCAATGATTTGATTCGAATATTCTCAAAAAACTACATTTATCAACATAATGCACAAACATGCTCCCACTTTAGATAACATTAAATTTACTAGCATATCTACTCTGAACAGTGATAGGGGAAGATCTGGTATATTTTCACTAACAAACAAAAAATAGTCTTGTGGTTTCGGATAGGAATCTGTTAATCACCCTCGCTGACACATCACAGAAAATAAATGAAAGTAATTCTTACTAATCCGTATGGCACGCCATCACCCAAACAATGCGAATAGGCACCCCTATTTCGCGATGATACAAAACGAGCTGTCCTTCTCTGAACTTTTTCGATGTCCTCCATCAATGCTACCTTATGCGGATCCCACACCACGCAACAATGCTACAGAAGAGAACTGACAAGAGTAGTGAAGTAGACCTGTTGCGTCTCCTAAGTGTTCCATTAACAAAGCGTAGTCTTTGATTCGCTTTCCAAATATTTTCGATGTGAAGGTTGTAAATTAAGTTGCTCGCAGTTTTAACTCCTAGATATTTAGTTGAATTGACAGCTCTTATGTTTGTTTAATTAATCGCGTTAACGAAATTCGGCGGATTCCTTTCAGTACTCGTGTGGATGACTTCACACTTTTAATTATTTAGAGTCAATTGCCAATTTTCGCACCCTGCAGATATCTTGTCTAAATCTGTTTGAAATTGGTTTAGATCCTGTGATGATTTTACTAGAAGGTAAACGACAGCATTTCCTGCAAACAGTCTAAGAGGGTTGCTCGGATTGTCACCTAAACAGATTATATTTTAAGAACAGCAGAAGACTAAAACAATTCCTTGGGGAGCGCTTGACATTATTTCCATTATACTCGATGACTTTGGTGACTTACTACGAACTGTGATCTTCTTGACAGAAAATAGCGAATCCAGTCGCACAACCGAGATGATACTCGATAGGGATCATTTGATTAGAAGTCACTTGTGAGGAATGGCGTCAAAAGCCTCCTGCAAATGCAGAAATTTGGAATCAATTTGAAATCCCCGTCGATAGCACTCATAACTTCGTGTAAATAAAGAGCTTTTCGTTTTTCACATGAACGGTTTCTTCTAAATCCGTGCTGTTTATCAATGCATCGTTGTCTTCGAGGCAATGCAGAATGTTGGAACACAGCAAATAAAGTATGCGCTCCAAATCCTACTGCAGATCGACGTCAGTGATAAGGGTTTCTAATTGAGTGGATTACTCCTACTTCCTTTCGTGAGTTTCTGTGTGACTTGTATAAGTCTCCAGTTTTTAGGTACGAATTTTTCGTCGAGAGAGCTGTTGTATATGATTACTAAGTATGGAGTTATTACATGAACATACTCTGAAAGGAACGTACTTGGTATACACTCTGGATCAGAAGACTTGCGTTTAGTAAGTGATATAAGCTGCTTCGCTACACCGATGATTTCTATTTGTAAATTTCTCAGGCTGGCAGCTGTTCTTGATTCGAAATCTAGAATATTCACTTCGTTTTCTTTCGCGAAGCAATTTCGGATAACGATGTTACTAACTTCGCTTTATGGTCACTGTCATTGACAATATTACCACTGCTATCGCACAGTTAAGGTAGTGAATGTGTCTTGTCACTGGAGTAATTCACTTACGACCAGAATCTCTTTAGATTTTCTGCCTGATTTTGAGACAGAGTTTCGTTGTGGAAACTATTAAAAGGATCTCGCGTTAAAGTCCGCGCTGAATTCTGAGCTTCAATAGAACATCGCCAATCTTGAGATTTTGCTTTCTTTTAAATTTGGCATGCTTTCTTCGTTGTTTCTGCAAGAGTGTTCCGACCTGTTTTGTGTACCATGGAGGATCAGTTTCACCTCTTATTAATTTATTTGGTATAATTAACTCAATTACTGTCCATACTATTCATTTGAATTGAAGCCACATCTGGTCTATGTTTAGGTGATTAGTTTGGAAGGAGTGGAGACTGTTTCTTAGGAAGCCAACATGTTTTTTTTCAGATAGATGTACTTTGATTTTATTTCTGGTGTAGTTGGATCTTATGGAATTCAGTCTTATTTCAATGACTTTATGCGCACTATCTCCGCATTCGTCAAGGCGCTCCCCATTTTCACAGAATTCACTGACGCTATAATCGAATGGTTTAAATCAACTAAAGCTCTTCGTTGCACTATTAGGTAGAACCTATTAAATTAAATAAAAGATAAACGAAACTAAAGATAGTCAAACAACAACACTTTGGTTTAGGCGAGACTGCAAACCAGATGCGCTCCATATCGTGACTCATTACCAAAATTATAGAGGGGTAGAAGCAGGAACCGTTTAAATGGCGACTACTGCCAAAATTATTATTAAAACAGGAACCATTTACTGCAACTCTCTGTATTATATTATTACTTGGGATACGATCCTGCTACTATCTTCAATTACAACCCAAGTTTATGGGATAATGAAATAACTTGTGAAATTTTATTGTAACAGAACCACCTAATTTGTGTGGAATTTTGATGAAATTAGAAGTAATTAAAATTAACTTTGTGCTCATTAAAGTGGAAAAATAATTAAGGCATTTCCAAAAGGTATTCAATCTTGTAATCAGAAAGTAATAAGCGCCATTTCAACAATCTGAAGTAATATTCTTTGTTGATCATTATTCTAGCACCAAACGTTTCATACTTATTTAACAATTTAAAATGTATCTGTGGTTTTACTGAATCGATCATGTTGTGGCTAGGCTCGCAGTACTTCGGGGCTGTATCATCATTCTGAATGCAGCATTGTTTCATGTGTTATGCAGAGAAAGTGACTTTTAATAATGTTATCAGATTAGGCAATTTGAATATTGTACACATAAGCGTTAATGTGTACCGATGCAATTGCATTGATGTGTACATATTATATGAGTGTCAGTTCTACAGAGGAAATCAGTGGTCGTGAAACTTTTTTTGATCACGAACCAGTACTGACATTGTGCATCAGCACCTCCGCCGCAATATAAAGATCTTATTATTAATTGAAAACGTACTTAAATTAGTATGTTACGAGCTCCCAATAGATTAGCTTTAGTAACATGGTTTGAATGGCTCTAAGCACTATGGGACTTAACATCTGAGATCAACAGTCCCCTAGACTTAGAACTACTTAAACCTAACTAACCTAAGGACATCACACACATCCATGTCTGAGGCAGGATTCGAACCTGCGACCGTAGTAGCAGCCTCGTGGTTCCGGACTGAAGCGCCTAGAACCGCTCGGTCACTGCGGCCGGCAGCTATAGTAACAGTGTGATTGGTTGGCCGCTGGCTCTCGAGTACTGACCGTTCAAAGTCGGCACCATTCCTAAAACTTCGTGTCGAGTGCCTCTGTTTCAGATTGCTGCGACCATCACCGACCTGGAAGTTGTAACCCTGTGATTGCCTGACGAAGCGTTGTTGTGCTGTCTGTGTGAGCAGACGATTAATTGGTTAATAACAGTGATTGTATTTATATAGTGGTCGAAATATGTGCTGAATCTTTAACGTTAAACGTTGTAATCCAGCAATACGGTACGATATCAACACTTTTTTTTTTTTAACATGTAATTCTAGTGGAAACAGACTTTCTATCATGAGAGGCAGAGTTTGCAGTCTATGGCAACCGTGTCACGTGTAAACATGTCAGTACTTTTGCTGTGTATCATTAGGAGGTCGTTTGAGCATGGTTTTGGACAACAATAAAGTACGAACACAGCCTCCGTGTTGTAATACAAATTGAGCACGGAATGAGACAGGTAAACTTCGTCGCGAATGTCACTGTGGGTCAGAGTGATGTCTGTAGAATCTGGAACAAGTTTCTAGATACGAGATCAGTTGAGGATCGTCACAGAAGTGTCCACGCAAGAAGAAGAACAGGTAAACAGGGCCGATATCTGCGTATAACAGTAAGCAGTTTACCTCCACACAATGCTACACATCTATTGCGGCTGTTCCAAACAGCTACAGGAGTGCAAGTGTCAACACAGACAATATGAAATATTCTCGATGAGCAGGGATCACGTACCAGAAGACCTCTCGAGGCTCCTCCTCCAAAGAGGGTTCGAAGGGTTCGAGGAGTGACTCGTGTTGCATGGACACGAAACCAGTCTTTGTGGAGTAGGTAGCAATAGAGGACAATGCCCTTTCGTGATGAGACACGATTCAGTCTGTACACTGACAATGCTGACATTCGTGTGTGGAGGAAACGAGGTCAACGTTCACACCTTAACTGTATCGCAGACCGTGGTTCAGTCATGTTTTGGGGATAAATCATCTGTGGCTGCAGGACACTGCCAACACATGCGACAGCGAGTGGTCTGGAGTATTGGGACAATATCCTTACATGCATTGTCACTCCATTTAGTGAACCTATTGGAGTGGGTTCAAGCTGATGGACTACAGTGCAAGGCCCCATCATCAGAGTCTTGTGAAAACCTCCCTGGAGGAGCATAGAATCAGTCGGATGGAATGGTATCCATATTCTCCAGATCTCAGCTGTATTGAGAATGTATGGGCCATGTTAAAATGAATGGTATGGAACCGTCCTGTCCCACCAGACACATTACAGAGCATCGAAAAGACCGCTGTGGAAGAATGGGATAATATTCCACAGGGTTACCAAGACAGTTTAATTATTCAAAAATGTCTTCAATCAAGATTTTTTTGTGGTGGGTTGCGGTACAGGGTCGCCGGCGTAGAGCGGTCCCACTGTCTTGATGGTGGGGTAATAGTTTTATATCTTACGACGACAGTGTCACAATGACGTCATTGAGATTCACGGTGAGGGTGGGGCGATGGGAGTTGACGTCTCGTGCAACCCTCCAGCGGTTGTAAGTTTCAAACATGGTTAATAAACAATGTGCTACGCGAAGTAACTATGAGAGGAATCTTTTGTAAGTTTTCTTTTGTTTATCAAGCAGAAATGTGTTTATTTTCTTTACTTTTGTTTTCTTGTGATTTTAGCTGAGAGAACAAAATCAGCTTTGTTCTCTGTTATACCTAATATTGACAATAAAGAAATATGCAACATTTATTTTGACCACAGTGTTTAAATACATTATGCGGTCACAAATGTTTATTTAACCTTTTGAATGTCATTTTCCTTCTACTCATCACGTTTTATTACAACAGCGTAAATTTAATTTCATACTTATTGCCAAAAATTTGTAACGCGTTTGAAGAGGGCCGTCTGTGTAATGCAATTCAAGAATTCGTGTTACTTCCGTGCCAAAATTTATACCATTGCATCCGATCGGTACGAGCCGCGCATGCCCGTGGGTTGTCGGTATTGGAAGACGAACGATAAAATATCCCTCCTCTCACATTCTTTAATGCCACAGCAGTCGCGCTACTTACCTCTCTGACCCGGATGTAAGCGGTCACTTTAGTTAGCTCATGGCCGAATCCACCAATGTCAATCAAAATTAAACGTATCTTAAAATATCACTGTCTCTGCAAGTATTTTTGTTTCTGAGCCAGAAAGTTACACCCCTATGAATCTGTTAACGTAAGATGACTTTTTGGATTCAGCTGTTAGTTAGCGCAATATAGTTATATAATACGGGTGAGAGCTGCGGACCGTCCAAGTACTTGATTCGGCCTGCAAAAGGCTCGCGGGCCGCAGTTTGACGTGGCGACAACTGGCTGTGAATTATAGTACTAACTTTGCTGTCCAAAATTTGCGGGGTCTTTCTTTAGGGCTGGGGAATTTATACCTTGTACACGTGACATATTCAAACAATAATAAGTAAAAGTGTACTTCTAAATTAAACACACACACACACACACACACACACACACACACACACACACACAAAGCCATACACACACACATTTTGGATGACTAGCTGTATAGTGGAATTGTCCACAGTGGTCCAGAGACCGTTTCGTAGTAAATATTCTTGTTCTTTGCGTCTCGCAAACAGTGAGCCAATCTACCACGTCCGACTCATAGCGATTTGCACTACATTTCATCGAAATTAACACGTACTGTCTTCCCTGAAGCTGAATAGGAGAAGAGACTGTCATTCTCGGCTACATACACATATCCGCATCCCGCTTCGGCTGTAACGGAACCGATTGCCATTTTCTAACTGGCGGGTCTAGTATCACACGGCCGTTGTGATGTAACTGGTCAGGGTGTGGGGGCTGTTACGTAAGCACCCGCTGAGAAGTGACGGAACCTCAAAATCTTGATCTCGGCCATAGGCAACACTTGCCGGAACCAGGCCGGTCGCTCCAGCAAATAAAGGGAACCAGAGTAGAATTAGCTTTTTCAACATCAACAACAAACGGACACTCACAAGAAACGAGAAGTAATGCTGTTTTGCCGGAAACTTACGTTTTAACACCGTGGCTGTATACAAAATACGAGTTGGTTCTTGGAAAGGAAACAGCCAACAGGCCACTATTAATAACGCTGTTTACAAGTGTTTATACGAAGGGCGTCGTTACAGGCTACGAACAGACAGGTTCATCTTCAGACGGCGGTTCACATTTAGATTACAACTTATGTTGTTTACATTAGTCGTCGGCTGTTTTCCCGCTTGTGACGAACATTCCTTGTGACGGCGGTGCCATACAGGAGAAAACGGCGTGAGAAACGGCCTATTTTTCCGGAACTATACCTAAGACCGAACGAAAACAATGTAAACAAATCTCTAGGGTAGAACTGTCTTGTTTGTACACTACTGGCCATTAAAATTGCTACACCATGCAGATGACGTGCTACAGACGCGACATTTAACCGACAGGAGGAAGATGCTGTGATATGCAAATGATTAGCTTTTCAGAGCATTCACACAAGGTTGGCGCCGGTGGCGACACCTACAACGTGCTGACATGAGGAAAGCTTCCAACCGATTTCTCATACACAAACAGCAGTTGACCGGCGTTGCCTGGTGAAACGTTGTCGTGATGCCTCGTGTAAGGAGGAGAAATGCGTACCATCACGTTTCCGACTTTGATAAAGGTCGGATTGTAGGTTATCGCGATTGCGGTTTATCGTATCGCGACATTGCTGCTCGCGTTGGTCGAGATCCAATGAGTGTTAGCAGAATATGGAATCGGTGGATTCAGGAGGGTAATACGGAACGCCGTGTTGGATCCCAACGGCCTCGTATCACTAGCAGTCGAGATGACAGGCATTTTATGCGCATGGCTGTAACGGATCGTGCTGCCACGTCTCGATTCCTGAGTCAACATATGAGGACGTTTTCAAGACAACAACCATCTGCACGAACAGTTCGACGACGTTTGCAGCAGCATGGACTATCAGCTCGGAGACCATGGCTGCGGTTACCCTTGACGCTGCATCACAGACAGGAGCGCCTGCGATGGTGTACTCAACGACGAACCTTGGGTGCACGAAAGGTAAAACGTCATTTTTTCGGATGAATCCAGGTTCTCTTTACAGCACCATGACGGTCGCATCCGTGTTTGGCGATATCGCTGTGAACGCACATTGGAAGCATGTATACGTCATCGCCATACTGGCGTATCACCCGGCGTGATGGTATGGGGTGCCATTGGTTACACGTCTCGGTCACCTCTTGTTCGCACTGACGGCACTTTGAACAGTGGACGGTACATTTCAGATGTGTTACGACCCGTGGCTCTACCCTTCATTCGATCCCTGCGAAACCCTACATTTCAGCAGGATAATGCACGACCATATGTCGCAGGTCCTATACGGGCCTTTCTGGATACAGAAAATGTTCGACTGCTGCCCTGGCCAGCACATTCTCCAGATCTCTCACCAATTGAAAACGTCTGGTCAGTGGTGGCCGAGCAACTGGCTCGTCACAATACGCCAGTCACTACTCTTGATGAACTGTGGTATCGTGTTGAAGCTGCATGGGCAACTGTACCTGTATACGCCATCCACGCTCTGTTTGATTCAATACCCAGGCGCATCAAGGCCGTTATTGCGGCCAGAGATGGATGTTCTGGGTACTGATATCTCAGGATCTATGCACCCAAACTGCGTGAAAATGTAATCACATGTCAGTTCTAGTACAATATATTTGTCCAATGAATACCCGTTTATCAACTGCATTTCTTCTTAGTGTAGCAATTTTAATGGTCAGTAGTGTAGTACTGCCATCTTTGTACACAGTCTTCCGTATGCCTAAAACTATTCGGTGCTCTAGACTATATATGGCTTTATATTACGGGTGAAATGATGTTATTAGTGTGACGTCGATTTTGATCTGATGACGGCATAGGCCACCTGGGCGATAGTGGATCGACGTATAAGTAGGCTGTTTAGGTTTTTATGTTGCTAACGCTATTTAGCGCTCTGTATGAAAATCACTGACTGTGCAGTGTGTAGTCTGTGGCTGGTTGGACTCATTGTTGAAATATACACTAGTGTAGTGTTGGGCAGTTGGATGGAAACAGCTCGTAGCGTTGGGCAGTTGGAGGTGAGCCGCCAGCAGTGGTGGATGTGGAGAGAGAGAGATGCCAGAGTTTTGAGAGGTTACTATAAGGGGATGATCTGGACGTGTGTCCGCCAGAAAAAGGAAATTTGTAAAGATGGATGTCATGAATTGATAGATATATATATGATGACTTTTGAACATTATTAAGGTAAATACATTGTTTGTTCTCTATCAAAGTCTTTCATTTGCCAACTATGCCTATCAGTAGTTAGTGCCTTCAGTAGTTAGAATCTTTTATTTAGCTGGCATTATTGGCGCTCGCTGTATTGCAGTAGTTCCAGTAACGAAGATTTTTGTGAGGTAAGTGATTCATGAAAGGTATAGGTTATTGTTAGGATGGGCTTATTGAAAGTCAGATTGCGTTGCGCTAAAAAAAGTATTGTGTGTCAGTTTAGTGATGATCAGAATAAGTATAGAGAGAACTGTCTGAGTACGTTCAGTTTTACTCAACTGTCTTTGTATCAAATAACGTAGAAGTTTACCAGCACAGTAATTCATAATTTTCCTAAGGGGACGTTACAGACTGAGAGTCAGCGCCTGCATTACCACCCATGGCGACTACACCACGTACGAATAAGGATGTACCCTTTAAAAGGGCGTACTAATTTTTTTTCCAGCAGTGTATTTTACACTGTTTCGTGAACACAAGCAGCCAACGGTGTAACACAGTGCAGCGGGGACTTTGACGTAAGTAAGCTAAAACTAAAACAATTCTGCCTTAAGGATTAGTTTAAATTACTTTCATTCGTTGTTAGGTACAGCCAGAGTTAAATAAGTCGTTTCTTACATCCTTTTGTGCTGTATGGCATCACCACCCTAAGGAACTTCCAGCACAAGGGGCGATAAAGTAGCCGACAACTAATATAAACAGTGACAAATGTAATCCAAACATGAACAACCACGTGAAGACGAATCTGTCGGTTCGAAACCGGTAACGGCGTTGTTTGTGTAAATAAATAGCAGTGGCTGGTTGCTGTTTTCTTCTTTCAAATATCAACTCGGAGAGGGAACTAAAGCAAAGACTAGTTAATACTGAATGAATAAAATTGTTATCTGTGGCCTTCTACAGAAATCTGGAGTCTTTGTGCTTCTTTCCAGATACAAGCGGTACGTGAAATCCAAAGTGCAATGGATACCGGCAGCCAG
The DNA here is from genome assembly GCF_021461395.2 of Schistocerca americana. Classification (NCBI taxonomy): domain Eukaryota; kingdom Metazoa; phylum Arthropoda; class Insecta; order Orthoptera; family Acrididae; genus Schistocerca; species Schistocerca americana. The sequence goes on from NC_060121.1 coordinate 123,347,781, forward strand.
GTTGATGCTGTGCTCCTGACATCCGGAAGTCTTTCGACACAGTTCCACACAGTCACCTAGTGAAAAAAATACAAGTGTACAGAATATCAAACCATCGTCGTGAAAAGACTGGAGAGTTTCTAGCAAATAGTATACACAGTACGTGATTCATAATGGACAAATTTTTAGACGGAAAAGAAACTTGGTCATCCTGCAAAAGAGAATTTTATATCTGCCGCACTTGGACGTCGGCGCATGCGAGTCCTCATCCAGATTCAAGACAAAAGCTTATGTAGAGAAATCATATCGAGCGAATTTAGAAAACACCTGCATGAAAAGGAGGAGTTGCCAACGCCGCCACGTCGTGCAGCACATCAAAATGTACAGAGGAACGTGTATCACCGTGCATTACTGTACTAGCCATTGTAGCTTAATGAGTTGACTCTGGGACATCAAACTCACTTCCTCCATGGAGTTATAGTTCGAATTCTCGTCAGGTTCCTTTTTTATTTTTTAAACGTTCTTTCCCTCATTCTCGTCGTTTACAAGCAGGACGTCATTTCGTCACATGACAATAGCCTATCACATGACAGTGGGATCCAGTAAACTGCATGCATGTGTCTACTAACCACACAGTGCACAACCATAACTGGTCCTGTCAAGTTCTTGTAGGGCAGATTCCTGATGGAGTACACAAACGATCAATATACACATTATGGAGTGTAAATTGGATACAGTTGCATCATTACCGATTTGCTGCACGGTATTCTCAAAGGCGCCATCCCGATAAGAATGTTTTTCGTCGCCTGGAGCAACATCTTCTGGAAACTGTATTCTTCATCCGCAAGTAACGAACAGAGGTCGTCCAAGGACTAGAAGAACTCCACAAACAGAGGACGCTATTCTTGAAATCATTACCAATCACCTCGACGAAGTACCCATGATATTGCAAGGCAGTTCTAGATATCTCAAAGACTGGTTGTTGAAGTGTCGCACGATGAAGAACTGCATCCGCATCATTACGCGTTGAATCAGCACCAGCATCCAGACGACCGCATTCGACGAGTTCAGTTTTGTTAATGGCGTTTGCATCAAGTGGGAGATAACGAACACTTGGTAAATAATGTGATGTGGAGTGACGAATGTAGCTTCTCTGGTGACGGTATTTTCAACCTCCACAAAGCCATTTCTGGTGGGAACATAACCCATATGTCACCCATGAATATGGGATTCAGGCAGGCTTTGACATAAACTTGTAGACTGTAATCATAGGAGGAGTGTGTTTGGGCCCTTACCTATTTCCAGACAAGTTGAATGCGTCCCTGTATCGTATACTTTGCCTGCCGCTTTAGAAAACGTTCCAGTTGCTGTTCAGTGCAGCTATTGTTTCAGCATGATGGTGCAGCACCACACTTTGGAATGAGTATGTACAGCTATTTAAATGAATCGTTTCCAGGGGAATGATTGGTCATAGAGGTCCAATGTTCTGGCCTCCAAGTTTCCCGACCTTATCCGACATGATTTTTACTTGTGGCGTCACTTAACGGAACAAGTCTATAGTACTCCACCACGGATGTACACAGCCTAATAGGTCGTCTACACGCCACTTCGGCAATGGTGGATGTATGTGTATTGCGTAGGGTCCAGCAAAGTATGATCCAGTCAATAGCGAAGTATTTGCAAATGATAGGTCGCTTTGAACATCTTCTCTAAAGCGAACATTCCTCATAAGTGTTTGTATGTACTGGCTCTATGAAGAAAAGTGTAGATGTTAAATGTACAGAATGGAATTACTGTGCTTAGCATAATGTGCAATCAGGTCTAGCCTACCTAATATGTTTTTTTGTACCTCATTGGATACAGGTGATGTCACTGCATCCACTATTACTCTCTCCAGGCTTTATTTGTGTCAAGGACGAAACAAAGTGTTCGTGAACGTCTGTAAGAAGTTCAATGTTTTAATGTTCAAACAAAACCAACAGTAACAGAAATACGAGGGTTGGAACTTAAATAGCGGCAACTATTTATTCACAACCGACACAAAAGAGTTACATGTTTGCACCTGTTACTGTCCTTCAAAGTAGTCACCAGCGTTGTCTAGAACCCGTTGCCAGCGATGTGAAAGGCGTAGTACGAGGGCTATTCAGAATGTAGGGAACGTTTCCGTCTGACACCGCTAGGAGCGGGTCGATCGCGTATATTTTCGTTATGTGCGTGCTCGGCAGCTCAGTCGGCATTCATCCGTGACAGGGGGAATGTCTCTGCGCGTGTGGTTTTTTTGATATTCGAATTTGAAATGTGCGCTGCAATCGAAAATCCCGCTAGTTGTGAGGTGCGGTCTGTTATACGGTTTTGTTGGCAAAAAACCTAAAACCTACAGAAATTTATCGTGAACTGTGCGAAGAGTACAGAAACAACGTAATGAGTGAATATTCCGTCCAGAAATGGCGCATTCGGTTTAAAAATGGCCGAACCAACATTGATGATGACGAGTGGACGCCCGAGCATTGTGACTGACGGTCTTGTCGCTAAAGTTGACGAAACGATTCGTGAAAACCGTCGCTTCACAATAATACAGCCTTCGCTTTCTTTTCCACAAGTTTCACGGACTTTGTTGTCTGAAATTGTCACTCAAAGGCTAGGTTATCATCAACACCAATTTTGTTTTTGCACGACAGTGCCCGACCTCACACGCAAACTGCACTAAAGAACTCCTTAATTCATTCAAATGCGAAATTTTCCCTCATCCGCCCAAAAGAACCGATCTCGCACCAAGTGACGTCCACTTGTTTCCCAAGATGAAGAACTGGCTTGCAACGCAGTGATTTGATAACGATGCGGAACACCAGGCAGGCGTGACTCATTGGCTGAAGTCTCAGGTGGCAGAATTTTACGACGGGCATGACTCATTGGCTGAAGTCTCAGGTGGCAGAATTTTACGACGAAGGTCTTTCAAAGCTCGTCCACCCCTATGTAAGTGCCTCAATGTGTTCGGTGACTATGTGGAAAAGTAGAATGTCAGTCGCTCTTTCAGATGTATATAATAAAATGTATTTCTCGTAATTAGTTTTTTTTATGCCAAAACGTTCACTACTCCATTCGCACCATCAACCGAACTGATTCTGCTAACGGTATACTACACCTTCCGCATCGTTGACAACGGGTTCTACACAACTCTGGTGACTACTCTGAAGTACAGTAACAGGTGCAAACATGTAACTCTTTTGTATTGGTTGTGAATAAGTAGTTTCCACTATTTAAGTTCCAACTCTCGTAAATACACATTACGGATGTGTAAATTGGATACAATGTGACGTTTTAACCCAAAAAAGAGTTTGGCGCAAACGTGATTCGAATATCAGCGAGTCTGCATATCTGTTACTCACCGAGCTAATGAAACATCTCCAGCAGAGGGCAGAGTTCGTGCTACATGTTCTTGGCCACGCTCCACACAATTACAGCGTTTTTTTAAAACGAATTTTTATTAGATCTATTGGTGGGACTAAGTTTTGCTACATGCACTTTTGTCGTACTTTAGGATGAGGAATCCCATGCTAATCCCCAGGTGTGGAATTTATTCTTTACCGTATTTATATATATAATGTGGATAACATTGTAAGCCACAAGAGGATAATGGTGCTATATGCAGACAAGTCAGTACCCTTGTCTGTCCTGCTTGATACAATTCGCACGCACTTGACCTACAGGCTGAAGTGAGATGCACAAGTCATTTGTAAGCAATCTCCTTTCGAGACCGACTCCATTTTCTCAGAATCTGTCTTAAGTAAGTGCCGGTTTTTGTAACATTCTTCGTTAAATGCGTTGATGTCACAAAGCAATCGGCCGAGTTCTTGATGCGGTGACTCCAGAGTCCCACAAGGGGTTTCTAGAAGTATTTCTGGCGCATCACATCGAACCATAAACAGTAAAACTCTTTTAACATGCACTCATCAACCACCTACTTCAACTACAATGGAGAGTTTCATGAACAAGTAGATGCCGTATCCATGGCCGCTGGGACAGAAAATCTCTGGAACACTGTGAGCAAGTGGTGCTTCAGACTCCCCACTTCAAACTCAACCACTTCTTCCGCTTCATCGAAGAGACATTGGTAGTGTGGGAACACGGAAAACATGAGCTGAACCAGTTTCTGGATCACTTAAATAGCACACAACAAAACATAAAATTCATGGTAAGACTAGAAGAGAATGGATATCTTCGTTTCAAGGGTGTCGTAATAAGGAAGACCGATGATGGTATGGTATGTCATGCTGCTTATAGGATGGACGAGTGCGTTATCTGTGACGGGGAGAGCTTCCCAGCCGAGCTACAACACCTGAAGGAAGTACTGCCCAAAATGGGTACACAACATGAGAGTCGATCATGTTCGGCCACTCTCATGCAATATCGATGGGCTGCTAGGAGAATGCAACATAAAAACCGTCTTCGCCCCACCACACATTACGAAAGATATTCTTAACTCTGTGAAGAACCCACTGAAACATGAAGTCGCAGTGATGCTAGCATCCGACATGAATGTGGCCGCCAATATGTAGGGGGAACGTAGATCTATATCTCGAAGCGCCGCGAGAAAAGTACGTCTGGAACACTCAGAGAAATTAACAGTGGCAGCTCAAATGCAACAAACTTACGCAAAGATTCGGTAAGGAAATACTGAACAGCACAAGACATCCAACTACAGACTATTGAAAGAATATTGGCCTAGAAATAGAAAAGTTTATAGGGTTCTGCAATAGCGGTACTTAGAAAGGCTGAAAAAAGCTACCAGGTATCAACTGGACTGAAACACACCTATGCAAAGATTTAGAAGGAAGGTACTACCGCTACAGTCCGGAACCGCGCGACTGCTACGGTCGCAGGTTCGAATCCTGCTTCGGGCATGGATGTGTATGATGTCCTTAGGTTAGTTAGGTTTAAGTAGTTCTAAGTTCTAGGGGACTGATGGCCTCTAATGTTAAGTCCCATAGTGCTCAGAGCCATTTGAACCATTTGAGGGTACCACATTGCCAAAGTTACTCAAGTTCACATATTAATTTTGAAGGTAGCGCAGAAATGATGAGCTTGTAATCTCCCTCCTCCTTCCTTCTTCCGTCTACTGTCCACATTAAACAATGCCCAGTACAGGTATTTAATAAGCAAAATGCTTCATGAAGATCTGAGAGGAGCGAAGATTACAATAAACTTTCAAGTTTACTTAGCTTGTGGTGTTGAGATGGCCCCAATTCTTTTCGTCTAGAGGTCGGATTCATGAAGCTGAAAATCTAACATTAAAGTGCGCGTCATATATCTTGGCGGCTGAGTTTAGGTTCGTTCTGCGCATCTGACGTCACAAAACACAGTCAGCCAATGAACAGAGAACGACGTTGCCAGACCTCGACAGCAGTGCAGAGCGCGGACGAGTGTCTACAGTTTTAGAAACGTTCAGTCATAAATAAAGTAATAGAACAAAAGTAATGTCTTGATAGCAGACTTTCTTTTACAGAAAGTTTGGAAAAAGCATTCTTTATACCAATTGCTTCATATTCTATTAATTAATTAAACCAAACAAGCAATAAGACTCCTAATTCAGGCAATAGCAAGGAAAGGTGTTTGTTTCAATCTCACGAACTGCTTTTTCGCAATAAAGAACAGCGGTAATTGTTTATTTCCTATTGTACTTCGACGAAGCGTGAGTAATTCATAGTCATACCAACAGTGTTTATAAGTAGTTGCGTGAGGTGTTAGAGTCCTTATGGAGTCACACTGTTTGATGAGCTGAGGTAGCGGAACGGTTAAGGTGTGGGGCTGCCAAGGGAAAGGTTATGAGTTCAAACCTTGTGTGGTGCTTAATATCTTCTTTATTTAAAAACAATATTGGAGTGCCTTACTTCACGAATTTTATTCGTTTGAATGAAATTTCTAGTGCTTTGCCTCTTCATTAACTTTTTCGCTGCTGCAGAAACGTGCTCCCCGCATTCCGCGCTGTGCGCGATTTTGTCATCACTGCACTTCTCGCCTGGGCAGACACATGGTGTTCTCACTGCTCTGACACACTTATCATTCGATTTCACATAAACTATTTGGCCCAAAAATTAGATTTTTACACATCTTCTTGCCTGATACCTTCCCCCCATAAATGACTTAATTTTGTTTTGATGTGCAGCATTAAATGTAGTAAACCATTGCACGAAATTTTGAAGAGTTTGCAGAGGTATAAGTCCATAGCGTATACTTTCCGTATGGTCGATTTTAGTTGCCACAATGTTGAGAATGAAATGTGGACAAGATACCTAAATCTCATATAATATTTACTGTATAACAATATCTCATTTAATTTAAGTACCACATAGGTGTCGTATGTAATATTGAGAAATATTCCGTCTTTCGCGACTGTAATAAAAGTTTTATATACACACGGCGCGTTTGGCTTTATTTTAAAGCACTTCCATCGGTGAAAGGTATGGCACATATACAATGGTATTCATGTTCTATTTCTTGTTTTTGTTCCACAGTCGCAGTTTTACCAATGGTATTGAAATATATCCCTCTTCTGCAACTGTAATAAGCGACTTATTTAGACCAGACGCATTTCTCTCTTTTGAAGCATCATAAGAGGACTGTATTTAGTGTCCTCCATTGCCAAGTCACCTTTCGTAGTTTTGTGCTACGGTAGCACAATATTCAACGTTTGTGTTGGCTCATCAGTGTTTTAGCAAATAAATGCTGTTTGTGTGTGCCACACACAAAATTATATTTGACATAGCTCTGAGCACTTCACTGACAGACGGTATATTCAAGTCCTAATGTTTTTGTAAGTCCACAGTTTTGTTTAATGTATTTTGTCTACTTCCTTTTGATTGATTTCAGTGCTTTAAAATAAAGCCAGACGTGCCCAGTGTAAGTAAAACTTTTGTTACAGTCGCGAAAGGTGGAATATTTCTCAATATTACATACGACACTTATGTGGTACTTAAATTAAATGAAATATATAAGTATCTTGTGCACATTTCATTCTCAACATTGTGGCAACTAAAATCGACCATATGGAAAGTATACTCTATGGACTTTTACCTCTACAAACTCTTCAAAATTTCGTGCAAAGGTTTACTATATTTAATGCTGCATAATAACTGCGTTGAACATCGAAACAAAATTAAGTCATTTATAGGGGGAAGGTATCAGTCAAGAAGAGAGGTAAAAATATAATTTTTGAGCCAAATAGTTCTTGTGGAATCGAATGAGTGTCAAAGCAGTCGGAACACAATGTGTCTGCACAGGCGAGCAGTGCAGTGACAAAATCGCCCACAGCGCAGAATGCAGGGAGCACGTCTTTGTAGCAGCGAAAGGGTTAATGCGGCCGTGGTGGCTTTACTTCATGAACCGCGCTCTCCCCCCTACACGTAAGCTTGCGAACTATGCTATACTATGGCGCTGCTTCTATTGGCGCGTGCGTCGTGTGCAACTGGCAACGCAGCAATCTCCAGCGTCTGGGCGGGCATGCGCGAGCCGCCAAGATAAAAGAATTGAACTATAGGTCCTCACGGTTAGTATGAACTAACTAAATTGGAAGATTGTTGTTGCAGAAATTTTTACGTAAATATATTTTCCACTGATTTTCTCACATTCTTTGTATATCATACAGTATTTTGATTTTTCACATTAACAAAGCCGAAATTACATTTTTTGCACCTATTATCCAAAAATACGTCCGATCACATCAGAGGCAAGCTTATGAATCCCAAACTCTGCGGAAATAACTATATTCCAAAGGGTTTACAGTTTTTCTTAACAAATGAATTCCTACTAGTTTTCGTTAAATAATTAATTTCGATTATTATTTCATAAATGAATCAAAAGATAAACATAGTAAACAGTACAAGTTTGCGTAATTAATAATAGAAATTTGAAGTGTGGAAATAATTCGTAATTTCAAATGTTTCTAAAAAAATAATTTTAACCGTTCATTCAGAACTTGTACTTATCGATTATTTATTATACGTCGATTTTGAGGTGGGCACATGGTCGTATACATTTTTTTCAGCGCCTAAGTGATGGAATATGTTTCAGGTTGCAAAACCGGCTATGAACCGTCGAAAATGGCTATTGAAAATCGTGTTCGGTTTGAAAAGCAGCTAACTGCTGTCTTCGGGTGCAAAGCCTGCTAAATGCCGAATAGGCGTGGCGGTCGCCGTGCAATGTCCGGATTCAAAGCATCCCCTCCCTAGGCCCGACAAGACGCCTCCTGAGACGCAGCAAGGTAGTAGTAGTCAAAACGCAACAGGGAATAACAATATTAATCTACTAATAGTAAACTGCAGGAGTGTCTACAGAAAGGTCCCAGAACTGCTCTCATTAATAAACGGTCACAACGCCCATATAGTACTAGGGACAGAAAGTTGGCTGAAACCAGATGAAAATAGTAATGAAATCCTAAACTCAGATTGGAATGTATACCGCAGAGACAGGCTGGATAGTGAAGGGGGAGGCGTGTTTATAGCAATAACAAGTGCAATAGTATCGAAGGAAATTGACGGAGATCCGAAATGTGAAATGATTTGGGTGAAGGTCACGGTTAAAGCAGGCTCAGACATGGTAATTGGATGTCTCTATATGCCCCCTGGCTCATCAGCAGCTGTTGTGGCTGAGCACCTGAAGGATAATTTGGAAAATATTTCGAGTAGATTTCCCCACCATGTTATAGTTCTGGGTGGAGATTTTAATTTGCCGGATATAGACTGGGAGACTCAGACGTTCATAACGGGTGGCAGGGACAAAGAATCCAGTGAAATTTTTTTAAGTGCTTTATCTGAAAACTACCTTGAGCAGTTAAACAGAGAACCGACTCGTGGCGATAACATATTAGACCTTCTGGTGACAAACAGACCCGAACTATTTGAAACAGTTAACGCAGAACAGGGAATCAGCGATCATAAAGCGGTTACTGCATCGATGATTTCAGCCGTAAATAGGAATATTAAAAAGGGTAGGAAGATTTTTCTGTTTAGAAAAAGTGACAAAAAGCAGATTTCAGAGTACCTGTTGGCTCAACACAAAAGTTTTGTTTCAAGTACAGATAGTGTTGAGGAACAGTGGACAAAGTTCAAAACCGTCGTACATAATGCGTTAGATGAGTATGTGCCAAGCAAGATCGTAAGAGATGGAAAAGAGCCACCGTGGTACAACAACCGAGTTAGAAAACTGCTGCGGAAGCAAAGGGAACTTCACAGCAAACATAAACATAGCCAAAGCCTTGCAGACAAACAAAAATTACGCGAAGCGAAATGTAGTGTGAGGAGGGCTATGCGAGAGGCGTTGAATGAATTCGAAAGTGAAGTTCTATGTACTGACTTGGCAGGAAATCCTAAGAAATTTTGGTCTTATGTCAAAGCGGTAGGTGGATCAGAACAAAATGTCCAGACACTCTGTGACCAAAATGGTACTGAAACAGAGGATGACAGACTAAAGGCCGAAATACTAAATGTCTTTTTCCAAAGTTGTTTCACAGAGGAAGATTGCACTGTAGTTCCTTCTCTAGATTGTCGCACAGATGACAAAATGGTAGATATCGAAATAGACGACAGAGGGATAGAGAAACAATTAAAATCGCTCAAAAGAGGAAAGGCCTCTGGACCTGATGGGATACCAGTTCAATTTTACACAGAGTACGCGAAGGAACTTGCCCCCCTTCTTGCAGCGGTGTACCGTAGGTCTCTAGAAGAGCGTAGCGTTCCAAAGGATTGGAAAAGGGCACAGGTCATCCCCGTTTTCAAGAAGGGACGTCGAGCAGATGTGCAGAACTATAGACCAATATCTCTAACGTCGATCAGTTGTAGAATTTTGGAACACGTATTGTGTTCGAGTATAATGACTTTTCTGGAGACTAGAAATCTACTCTGTAGTAATCAGCATGGGTTTCGAAAAAGACGGTCATGTGAAACCCAGCTCGCGCTATTCGTCCACGAGACTCAGAGGGCCATAGATACGGGATCACAGGTAGATGCCGCGTTTCTTGACTTCCGCAAGGCGTTCGATACAGTTCCCCACAGTCGTTTAATGAACAAAGGAAGAGCATATGGACTATCAGACCAATTGTGTGATTGGATTGAGGAGTTCCTAGATAACAGGACGCAGCATGTCATTCTCAATGGAGAGAAGTCTTCCGAAGTAAGAGTGATTTCAGGTGTGCTGCAGGGGAGTGTCATAGGACCGTTGCTATTCACAATATACATAAATGACCTTGTGGATGACATCGGAAGTTCACTGAGGCTTTTTGCGGATGATGCTGTGGTGTATCGAGAGGTTGTAACAATGGAAAATTGTACTGAAATGCAGGAGGATCTGCAGCGAATTGACGCATGGTGCAGGGAATGGCAATTGAATCTCAATGTAGACAAGTGTAATGTGCTGCGAATACACAGAAAGATAGATCCTTTATCATTTAGCTACAAAATAGCAGGTCAGCAACTGGAAGCAGTTAATACCATAAATTATCTGGGAGTACGCATTAGGAGTGATTTAAAATGGAATGATCATATAATGTTGATCGTCGGTAAAGCAGATGCCAGACTGAGATTCATTGGAAGAATCCTAAGGAAATGCAATCCGAAAACAAAGGAAGTAGGTTACAGTACGCTTGTTCGCCCACTGCTTGAATACTGCTCAGCAGTGTGGGATCCGTACCAGATAGGGTTGATAGAAGATATAGAGAAGATCCAACGGAGAGCAGCGCGCTTCGTTACAGGATCATTTAGTAATCGCGAAAGCGTTACGGAGATGATAGATAAACTCCAGTGGAAGACTCTGCAGGAGAGACGCTCAGTAGCTCGGTACGGGCTTTTTTCAAAGTTTCGTGAACATACCTTCACCGAAGAGTCAAGCAGTATATTGCTCCCTCGTACGTATATCTCGCGAAGAGACCATGAGGATAAAATCAGGGAGATTAGAGCCCACACAAAGGCATACCGACAATCCTTCTTTCCACGAACAATACGAGAATGGAATAGAAGGGAGAACCGATAGAGGTACTCAAGGTACCCTCCGCCACACACCGTCAGGTGGCTTGCGGAGTATGGATGTAGATGTAGATGTAGATGTAGACGTGAATAGACATCATACTTACCAATCTAGACATTTTAAGTTACCTTTCAGTCTGTCACGATTAGGATGGAAATTTTTCTTATTCAGCTTTAGGTTGGCTGCGCTGTAACAAATTCATACCCAACAATAACATTCTCGCTGCCAATGCATAGTAATTTGAATGGGACGAGTGTTTCGTGATTATCTCAGTGTCACTTATCACGCAGTTAGCGGGTTTTGCATCCAGGCTACATAGCTTTCAATATACCGTATGATACAAAACGTGTAACATTACCTCCATCGTTGTCCTCTTGTTCGAAATTATCGCCAGGTTCATGGGATAGATCGTCAGTTTCAGATGAATTAAGGAGTTCTATACTTTTCTGTAAGTGGTCTTCGTCTGTCTTGGACTCGGGGCATTGTGAAATCACCGTAAGATCACTAAAAAGGCAGCGAAATAATGTCCTAAATTTCTATGCTATTACAACCTCTCAATCACAATGTCATAATTTGGAGACATGTATAAAGTTATAAATATGTCACTTACCTTTCGTTCTCAAAGACGCCTTTAGTTTTCACCTTCAAGAATGCACCTTTCTACACACAAATAATTTTTTTTAAACGGAAACTCAGAAGATATTAACCGGCTGAAGAGAGGTACATAGATTACTGGGAAACATCCCTGTGACTGTGCACATTCAGTTTTGTTTTGTGGTACCACAGATTAACAAGAGATGTCGACACTATTCTCAAATAAACTCTCTGCTTATGACAATATGACGACAACAATACAAATGGTAAAATTTAACGAATTTTAATATACTAAGCACTTATTTAGTATGTTGTTATATGAGGACACCATGACCGAAAGGGTTAATGTGCTGCGACCGTACATAATGCAATTACATACCGGTTCCATTATTGCTACAAAACGGGCTGAATACGGCGCCCATCAGTATCCGGGAGAGTCCGAAAGCGCAGGATTGCAGAACGAAGCATCTACATCTACATCTACATCCATACTCCGCAAGCCGCCTGACAGTGCGTGGCGGAGGGTACTTTGAGTACCTCTATCGGTTCTTCTTTCTATTCCAGTCTCGTATTGTTCGTGGAAAGAAAGATTGTCGGTATGCCTCTGTGTGGGCTCTAATCGCTCTGATTTCATCCTCATGGTCTCTTCGCTAGATATACGTAGGAGGGAGCAATATACTGCTTGACTCCTCGGTGAAGGTATGTTCTAGAAACTTCAACAAAAGCTCGTACCGAACTATTGAGCGTTTCTCTTGCAGAGTCTTCCACTGGAGTTAATCTATCATCTCTGTAACGCTTTCGCTATTACTAAATGTGCCTGTAACGAAGCGCGCTGCTCTCCGTTGGATCTTCTCTCTCTCTTCTATCAACCCTATCAGGTACGGATCCCACACCGGTGAGCAGTATTCAAGCAGTTGGCGAACAAGTGTACTGTAACCTATTTCCTTTGTTTTCGGATTACATTTCCTTAAGATTCTTCCAATGAATCTCTGTCTGTTATCTGATTTACCGACGATTAATTTTATATGGATAATCATGTCCGTTGGTATGCTGGCTACCACTCATGATATACTGCGCTTCAAATCAGCACTCGTGTGAATGCTCCCTTGGTGAACCCTGCCCTGCAGGAAGCCCCACGGCCAGTAATCACAGGGCGTGAGATCCCGTGATCGTGTCGGCCAAGCATTTGGAAAGATCGGCTGGTAATTCGATCGTTTCCAAATGTGTTTCACAGAAGCAGGTCAATTTCATGAGCGATGAGCGATGGGGCTCCATCTTGCACGAATACTTTTGAGTGCAATGCGTCTCTCTTCTGTAGGCTGGATATGACATGCTGAAGACACATATCGCAGTAACGCTGGCCAATCACACTGCACGTTTTTAATCTCTTCAAAAAAGAATGGGCTAATGATGAACGTAGCCGTTAAGCCACACTATACGGTGACACGTTCACCATACAGAGGAACTTAATGCACAGTGACTGGAGATGAAGACTCCCCCTCCCCTCCCAATCGGCAATTCTGTGTGTTCACCTCACCCGTCAGAGAAACATGAGCTTCGTCTGTCCGTAGGATGGTCTAGGGCCAGCCCTCGTCAACTTCAATCCTTGCGAGAAAGTGGAGAGCGAAGTCAACAAGTAGTTGTGGGTTCTATGGTGCAAGCTGCTGTACGATATGCCTCTTGTACAGTTACCATTTGAGAATGGTTAGAAGCACCTTCTGTACAATGAAACACGGGATGTTCAACTGTCGTGGCACAGCACGCGCACTGCCTGACGACTGGGAATTGCGCGCAGCGTTGTCTGCCATAGTAACAGCGATTTCATCAACCACCTGTGGTGCAACTGGTCGTCGTCGACCTCTTCTCACAGCGACGCCCAGTTCTCCTGTTGATTCGAGCTTCTTCATCGTGCTCCGCACAGCAGGTGGAGCAAGAGGACCTTCCGTAATCCTTTCAGACGGCGAAATTCTCGAAGTGCAGCTGCAGCGTTAGTGTTGTTTTGATAAAGGAGCATCACCAACAGTGCCCTTCTCCTTTTGTCCAAACTCATGTTGGCACGTCAACAAGTGCATTGCGACTGGTCAGGTGTGTGAGACTATGAATCTCGGCACCCGGTGGCCATAGCTGGAACTGGACGGTGGCTCTGACGCATGGAAATCATGCACACCATACTCTGGGCACTAATGCTACCAACTTTGATACTCGTGCGGTAACTAGTTTCCGAGTTATAATGTCTTAAATAGGGTAAGTTTAATTATAACCACCTGGTGCAAAAGTCCGTACCACAAATAGGGTGAGAGGCGGCGAGGGGTCGCAAGGCGATAAAGAGGAAGAGGTTTATGTGGAAGGGACAGGTGATACGTTGTAACGGACAAAGCTGACAAGCATCATGTAACTTGTAGGTGGTGGTGGGGGAGGGGGGGGGGAGAAAGGAAAGGCAAAGGATGGAACTAATAGTATCAGTTGCATCGGGACTTTATGCGGAATGTGTCCTGGTACGGCTCACATTTTCACTCATCGCCACTAATCCCACATAAGGGCCCGATGCCGCCAATATCATTAGTTCCTTCCTCTTCCTTTCTTTTCTCCCCCTCCACCTTCAAATTACACAACATATATCACAACTACCGATTCCGCTTGGTATCTGTTCCTTCGGACATGTCTGTTCCGAAGGAACAGAAACTTCTCATTCATATAAGTTGCCAAAGCACCGCATGCTCTCAGCTCACAAGAGCCCACAGGAGCTAATTGTATACCACTGATGATGATGTCCCATACTCCGAGGAGCGTAGGGAACGATGCGGGGGACCCGCACCGCCGACTAGGCAAGGTGGTTTGCCATTGCCTTCCTCCGACCGTAATGGAGATGAATGATGCTGATGAAGACAACACGACAACGTCAAGTCATTTCGAGGCAGGGAAAATCCCTGACCCAGCCGGGAATCGAATCCGGGACCCCATGTGCAGCAAGCGAGAACGCTACCGCAAGACCACGAGCTGCGGACTTGTATACCATTACAGAGATAAAAACAGTGGCAGTTATAGACACCAGATATTTATTTTATGTGTTGGGCCAAATCTATGAAACAGGAGCTACAGTGTCACATAAAAAAAACGCGTATCATTCCTGCACTGACGCAGAAAAGAAAAAAAATAGGAGATATTTGGACAATCAGAATGGTATCTCACGTACGTGAATTGCTGATTGAAATTAGATAAGAAGCATATAAAGAAAAATTGTGTGGGTAATGAAAGAAAATCAGTTTCACTTCACAGAAGCTAATCCATCCTTATGTTTAGTAACAGAGAGAAGAATAGAAAACGAAATTAATAAAAACGGGTTACCTCAGTTGCATCTATGGATCTAGAAAAAGCTTCTTACAATGTACGATGCATATGTGATGTCCAAAAACTTGAGAAAAATTGGGGCAGTCAACAGAGACTCAATGGTAACCTGCGACAACAACAAAAAGAAAGGCAATAGCACACTTAGGAAATGAAGATAGTTAAGAATGAATCTACAAGAGAGGATATACTGTTCTGAAATGAGTAGATATATTGAAACTATGTATCAGATAGGGGCTAAAACAGTGGGTCTTGCCTGAACTCTTTCAGGCCCAACTCAGACGGCAAAAATGCAGCCGCCACAGGGTGTATCGCGAGCCGTGCCTAGTTATCTCGGTCGATTAAGAGCATTTGCTTGCGAAAAGCAAGGTTCCAGATTCTAATTCCGGCCCAACACACAGTTTTAATCCGTCAGGAGGTTTCACAAGGTAGAAAAAACTTACGCTGTGAGGGAAGTAAGGCAGGAGCGCGACTTGTGCCACTGCTGCTTGAGTTGAATGCTGAAGACACGGTAAAGGAACAACAACTAATTTCAGAAAAGAAGTGACAGATAAAGGGGCATAGATAGTTTGAAGATTACGTAGCCCATTTGATCGAAACAAACGTTGAACTAGAAGATATAATGAATTAAATGGACTTTCTCCCTAGCACAGAATACGAAAATAGCGAAGAGTACTGGAAAAAATCTGCATCATTACATTTTAAATTTGGAGCAGACTAAAAATGAGCGAATGCTGCTGTCTGATAAAATTACTAAACAGAACAGAAAAAAGGAGACTCAAGAGGCAGGTTCTGCAGGTAAAAGGAGTTCTTTATTTCCCTTCCATCCTTTCTTTCCTTTCCCTAGCGTTTACTCCGCCTAATACGGGGTCCACTTTTTCAGGAAGTGGCAAATTTTATTGTTTAACTAGCATTTACTGGTATCAAAAGTTTAACCAGTTGAATAAGAAGTTCTTAAAGTTGTACATTTGGAACACAGCAATTATTGGTGGAGAAGAGTTATTTATTTATTTAGCGTATGGCAATATAAACTGAAGTGCAGTTAACGCACGTTAACTGTGGTGTCACCGCCAGACGCCACACTTGCTAGGTGGTAGCCTTTAAATCGGCCGTGGTCCGTAGTATACGTCGGAACCGCGTGTCGCCACTATCAGTGATTGCAGACCGAGCGCCGCCACACGGCAGGTCTAGAGAGTCTTCCTAGCACTCGCCTAAGTTGTACAGCCGACTTTGCTAGCGATGGTTCACTGACAAAATACGCTCTCATTTCCGAGACGATAGTTAGCATAGCCTTCAGCTACGTCATTTGCTACGACCTAGCAAGGCGCCATTACCAGTTACTATTGATGCTGTAAAACATGTACCGTCAAGAGCGATGTTCACCATTTATGGATTAAAGTTAAGTATTCCACAGCTACGTCCTTTTTTGCTAGTCTAATTTCCTTGACCTGTTCCAGACCTCACGCCAGCCTGCGTGAGCTAAAACGCGTGTCTTTCGGCTTCTTCTCATACAGGGTTGGCTCTCTTGCCAATCCACAACATTAACTATCTAGTTTTACAACACAGAAAGAGCTGAAACACTAAATCTAGAAATTAACATCTAGATTTTCAATCCGTTCAAAGACTGTCTTTGTCACGTCAAAGAACTCGGCCAGATTTTCGGGGTAAGCTCGTCTGCTACAGCTTGTCGCAAGGTGTTTGACGGTCTAACGTTCATTGTCGCAGCTACATTGAGAACAAGAAGCCTTCCCCATCGGAGGAGACTTTCTGCACAGATGCCATGGCCTGTAGGAATCCTATTAATTGTGTTCCAAAGATTCCGTGGTAATTCCACTCCGCCTGGTCTTGTATCGGGTCTTATAAGGGTCTCATATTCCTCATGGGCAATGCTACTCCCCTTTTCTGACCACTTCCTGCTCATGTTGAAATCCACTGCTTGCAGCGGATCTTAGTGCAGGCAAGCAGAGTGGACTGGGAGCTCGGGAATTTTAATTAATTTTTTGTATTTCTTGAGAACGCATTCTGTCTTCGAAGATCTGGTGGCGCATTGTGGCTTAGAGGTGGTAACCAGTGATGAGAAGTACATCTAATGCAACCTGTTATTGTCCTCATTGGTGCATTTAGATGAACATCGATTTTTCTCACATAACTACTAAGACATGAACATAGAGAACTAGAGAAGAAGAAACTGAGCGCTTCCAAATGTGGCGCTGTAGGAGGACGTTAGATATTATGTGGTAGTTGAATATGTGAGATTAAGACACAGAATACACTGATCAGCCGCAATATCATGACCACCTACATAATAATCACTACGTCAGCCGTAGCATTTAAGCAATGAGGCCTTAGTAGGTTGCTGGAGTGATTTGGCACCACATCTGCACACGCAAGTCACCTCATTCCCGGTAATACCGGAGAGGGGGGGGGGGGGGGCGGTGGCGATCAGCCCTGACGCCACGTTCCATCCCATCCTAGACGTGTTCGATTGGGTTCAGGTCTGGTGAGTTGGGGAGGGGGGCAGCGGATCAATTGGAACTCGCCACTGCGTTCCTCAAACCACTCCATCACACTCTTGGCCTTGTGCTCTGGCGCATTATCTTGCTGAAAAATGCCACTACTGTCAGGAAAAAAGATAATCACGAAGGGGTATAAGTGGTCTGCAACCAGTGTACGATACATCTTGGGCATCACGGTGCCTTGTAAGAGCTCCATTCTACCCATGGATGCCCACCTGAATGTTCCCCAGAGCGTAATGGAGCCGCCACCAGCTTGTCTTCATCCCACAGTGCAGGTGTCAAGAAGCTGTTCCATTGGAAGACAACGGATTCGTGCCCCCCCTCCCTCCCCCCTACCCAACAACCCCAAGAGCATGATGAAGAAGGTATGGAGGTTAATCAGACCATACGACGCTCTGCCTCTGTGCCAACGTCCAGAACCGATGGTCACGTGCCCATTTCAGTCGTAGTTGCCGATGTCGTGGTGTTAACACTGGCACATGCGTGGGCCGTCGGCTGTGGAGGCCCATCGTTAGGGGTGTCCAGACACACTTGTACTCTGCACAGCATTACAGTCTGATGTTAGTTCCGCCACAGTGCGCCGCCTGTTCTCTTTTACCAGTGCCCAGCCTACGACGACCGACATCTGTAATGAGGGGTGACGGTCCAACCAAACCACGACTTGACGTGGTTTCACCTACTCACCACAGCGCTCCTCGAACACCCGACAGGTCGTGCAGTTTCCGAAATACTCGTGCCGAGCCTCTGAGCCATCACGATGTGCCGTCAGTCAAACTCAGACAGAACGCGCTTCTCCCCAGTGTAACAACAACAGCACGTTCAGTGGTACCACGTGCATCGTGCCTGTGCCTGAATAGCCGACATGCCTCGCCAGGTGATTGACGTTGCTGTCGGTAGTAGATCGATGGTCGTAATATTCTGGACGATCAGTGTAAAATGAGAAAGAAGTCTTTGGACTACCCTCACCCCTAGGAAGAACAGCTTAGTCAGGAATGAGCTAAGTCAAAATTTGTAGACTGAGGTAGAGATCAGAATATGTAAAACAAGCCATTGGGATGTTGGGTGTAGTAGGTACACAATTTTAACGATCCGCACTAGTGGTGTTACTGCTGACATCTTTCGGCGGAAACCGCTCATATCCATAAAAAATACGTCATTAACACTGAGCTTTGCGTAAAAGATATACACATAACATTGCAAAGTCCAGACAGTGTTGGGTGGATTAAACAGAAGGGATTAAACTGTCTCTGATATTCTGTGCATTAACGATCTGGCCACGCACATACGCCACGAGTAGAAGTCACTAACCAGTAAAGCTCCTATGCCAGTTATGAAAGGAATAAGCTAAGCCCACTCTACAAAATACGGGGTGTTCAAAAAGTCTCTCCACAGTGCCGTATGATAGCTGCGCGTGCCGTATGCCGCAGTGAATATACCGAAATGAAACTCAGTGAAATTCAAGTTGTTAATTTACTGAATATTCATTTTTACCTACAGATTTTCACATTAAATGTTGAAACTGTGTCCCCTGTTGATGAATACACAATTCAGTTCGTCTAATCATGTTTCCAAAAACAAGCTGTAACATTCCTTCTGTAACAGGAGCACTGAAAGTGGATATTGCAGTTTTCAGTTCATCGATAGATTTTGGACGGGTTTTATAGACAGTTGCTTTCGCTGCACCCCAGAAGAAAAAATCAAGTGGTGTTAGGTCAGGCGATCGTGGAGGCCAAAGTCCCTGTGAAATTATGCGATTACCACAAACATCAGCAAGCAGTGACATTGAAACGTGAGCTGTACGCGCGGTTGCACCATCTTGTTGAAAATAACCGTTCATTATTTCACTTAACACAAGTTCTCCTATGAATGGGTACAGAATATCACTGCCGTATTGTTTTGCGTTTATTGTTTCGTTGGAAACTGTGGGACCCACAATCCGACGTCTAGAAATTGCAATCCAGACTCCTATTTTCACAGAATGAAGTGGTTCCTCATGAATACACAACGGATTTGCAGTACTCCACATACGAGAATTTTGCTAGTCCATGTACCCGGATAAATGAAACCACGCCTCGTCAGTGAAAAAAGTTTCATTAAGAATATCGCTTCAATTTTGTTGAACGAAATTTTTGAACCATTGGCAATAATGCAGTCTCTTGCCATGACCAGTATTTTTCAATTCTTGCACGACTCTCACGTTATATGAGAAAAGTTCTAATTTTTTTCCTTACAGCTGTGTTGGCCCTTCCGACACTAATAACGATTTCCTCGGCGAGTTTTCTTACTGACTTGTTCGGACTTATGGACATTTTATCGGAAATATCGAGCAGTTTATCCTCAGACAAAACGTTAGGACGAACATTTCTCGGTGCATCTGCCACTGAACCCGTACTTCGAAATGTGTTAATCAAATCTCGCACAGTATCGCGATGTGGGAGTGTTGTCTCCGGGAAAACTGAATTAAATGTTTGACGACCTGAAACTGTGTACCGCCAGTTTGGAACACTTGTTCGACTAAAAACACGCGTTCCTCAATGGTTAGCATTTTAACAGTGGCAAAAACGAAACAAACGAGCAAAGAAGCAAAGCTTAAGCGTTCACGTCAACACGTAACGACACACACCAACGATACTACTGACGCTGGCTGACATAAACGAAACAGAGGAATGTTGGGAGAGCCTACTTGAAGAGAAGTAACCCAGGCAGGCGAACGATCATACGGCACGCGCGGCTAACAATCATACTGCACCGCGGAGGGACTTTTTGAACACCCCGTATTTGTCACCCCATCGAAACAGCACAGTGTGGGCTTTGGGGCGCTCTAAATGTGGTGGAACTGGTACCAGGCAATCACGTGACTCTTGACCGCTAACGTAAATCACAGTAGTGGCTCGTCGTCTATGTATCATTCGGCTGTGTGGAATTAGACGTAACATGTGTCGACGTAGCGAATGGCACAAAGGAGCTACCGTGTTTTGACGTGCCAGTGATCATACTGTGCAGGAAGTTACCCTCTTTGTCGTGTATCAGTGAAGGGAATTCGTGACATATATTCATATGGTGGGAATTTAAGGAGATGGGACCTGGATAAACTGAAAGAACCTGAGGTTGTACAGAGTTTCAGGGAGAGCATAAGGGAACAATTGACAGGAATGGGGGAAAGAAATACAGTAGAAGAAGAACGGGTAGCTTTGAGGGATGAAGTAGTGAAGGCAGCAGAGGATCAAGTAGGTAAAAAGACGAGGGCTAGTAGAAATCCTTGGGTAACAGAAGAAATATTGAATTTAATTGATGAAAGGAGAAAATACAAAAATGCAGTAAATGAAGCAGGCAAAAAGGAATACAAACGTCTCAAAAATGAGATCGACAGGAAGTGCAAAATGGCTAAGCAGGGATGGCTAGAGGACAAATGTAAAGATGTAGAGGCTTATCTCACTAGGGGTATGATAGATACTGCCTACAGGAAAATTAAAGAGACCTTTGGAGAGAAGAGAATCACTTGTATGAATATCAAGAGCTCAGATGGAAACCCAGTTCTAAGTAAAGAAGGGAAAGCAGAAAGGTGGAAGGAGTATATAGAGGGTTTATACAAGGGCGATGTACTTGAGGACAATATTATGGAAATGGAAGAGGATGTAGATGAAGATGAAATGGGAGATACGGTACTGCGTGAAGAGTTTGACAGAGCACAGAAAGACCTGAGTTGAAACAAGGCCCCCGGAGTAGACAACATTCCATTGGAACTACTGAGGGCCCTGGGAGAGCCAGTCCTGACAAAACTCTACCATCTGGTGAGCAAGATGTATGAAACAGGCGAAATACCCTCAGACTTCAAGAAGAATATAATAATTCCAATCCCAAAGAAAGCAGGTGTTGACAGATGTGAAAATTACCGAACTATCAGTTTAATAAGTCACAGCTGCAAAATACTAACACGAATTCTTTACAGACGAATGGAAAAACTAGGGAAGATCAGTTTGGATTCCGTAGAAACACTGGAACACGTGAGGCAATACTGACCTTACGACTTATCTTAGAAGAAAGATTAAGGAAAGGCAAACCTACGTTTCTAGCATTTGTAGACTTAGAGAAAGATTTTGACAATGTTGACTGGAATACTCTCTTTCAAATTCTGAAGGTGGCAGGGGTAAAATAAAGGGAGCGAAAGGCTATTTACAATTTGTACAGAAACCAGTTGGCGGTTGTAAGTGTCGAGGGACATGAAAGGGAAGCAGTGGTTGGGAAGGGAGTAAGACAGGGTTGTAGCCTCTCCCCGATGTTGTTCAATGTGTATATTGAGCAAGCAGTAAAGGAAACAAAAGAAAAATTCGGAGTAGGTATTAAAATCCATGGAGAAGAAATAAAAATTTGAGGTTTGCCGATGACATTGTAATTCTGTCAGAGACAGCTAAAGGACTTGGAAGAGCAGTTGTATGGATTGGACAGTGGCTTGAAAGGTGATATAAGATGAACATCAACAAAAGCAAAACGAGGATAATGGAATGTAGTCGAATTAAGTCGGTTGATGCTGAGGGGATTAGATTAGGAAATGAGACACTTAAAGTAATAAAGGAGTTTTGCTATTTGGGGAGCAAAATAACTGATGATGGTCGAAGTAGAGAGGATGTAAAATGTAGACTGGCAATGGCAAGGAAAGCGTTTCTGAAGAAGAGAAATTTGTTAACATCGAGTGTAGATTTAAGTGTCAGGAAGTCATATCTGAAAGTATTTGTATGGAGTGTAGCCATGTATGGAAGTATAACATGGACGATAAATAGTTTGGACAAGAAGAGAATAGAAGCTTTCGAAATGTAGTGCTACAGAAGAATGCTGAAGATTAGATGGGTAGATCACATAACTAATGAGGAAGTATTGAATAGGATTGGGGAGAAGAGAAGTTTGTGGCACAACTTGACCAGAAGAAGGGATCGGTTGGTAGGACATGTTCTGAGGCATCAAGGGATCACCAATTTATTATTGGAGGGCAGCGTGGAGGGTAAAAATCGTAGAGGGAGACCAAGAGATGAATACACTAAGCAGATTCAGAAGGATGTAGGTTGCAGTAGGTACTGGGAGATGAAGAAGCTTGCACAGGATAGAGTAGCATGGAGAGCTGCATCAAACCAGTCTTAGGACTGAAGACCACAACAACAACAACATATTCATATAGACGCTCAGGTAGACTGTCCAGTCACATGAATGTCAAAGGCCTGAGTAACCATCTTTCGCAGCATTTGCAGAGTCAGTGAGGTTCTGCGCAGTACCGACAGCGATGTGGAGCCATTCCGACGTCAGTACAGTAAAATCACCCTGGTGCTCTTCGAACTGTGCACGTATATTCCGAGCTGAGTGACTCGTTGTGTGGTCGCCCTGCTATACGCCGTCACACCGAGGAAAAACAAACCGCATGTAGGGGTGGACATGGTTCCCAAAGATAGATGCATCTTGTGTTGATCCATTGTGCCCCTCAGAATGACTAGATCATCCAGGATATGCCACAAAAAACATGTCACAGACCATAAAGCTCCCTCCCCCCTTCTGTCGATTGTGACAAGGCGTTTGTTTCCAGACGTGTTATACCGTGTACACCAACGGCCATCTTTCCGACTGAGCATAAAACGTGAGTCATGTGAAAAGTCCACCTGGCGCGACACAGTGACCGCTCAGCTGTGGTACTGGCGTGCTAATTTCAGCGCTCGTCGTCGAATGCAGCAGTCAGGCCGGTACTACACTATCAAATTTCTTTGTCAAAGATTTGATCAAAGATGTGATCCAATATTCCGTCCAATATATTTGACAAAGATCTTTGACGTAGCGCTAGAAGGGTTATTACACTGTCATCAAATTTTTCGTTAAAGTTCAAGATGGCTGACAACAACTTGTTATTAACCGCAGCAGTTGTACGTACCCCTATTGCATTGTGTGCACATGCGGAAAAGAAGTGGGGGAAAAATGGAACCATACATACGAGGTTGACAGTCTTAAAAGTCCTGGGATTACAACTTGATAGTAAATTCAGTTGGGAGGAGCACACCACAGAACTGCAGAAAGGCCTTAACAAATCTGTATTTGCAATTCGAGTGTTAGCAGACATAGGCAACATAAAAATGAAAAAGCTTGCATACTTTGCCTACTTTCATTCCATAATGTCATATGGGATAATATTTTGGGATAAATCTTGAAGTCAAACAAAAGTTTTCAGCTAGTCCAAAAGCGTGTAATACGTATTATTTGTGGAGTAAATTCACGGACGTCCTGCAGAAACCTCTTCAAAGAACTGGGTATACTAACTACTGCCTCTCAGTATAATTACTTCTTAATGAAATTTGTCGTAAATAATATATCTCTTTTTCCAACAAACAACTCAGTTCACACATACAATACCAGGAACAAAAATGATCTGCACAAGGACTTAAAAGCACTTACTTTCGTTCAAAAAGGGGTACGCTACTCAGGAACACTCATCTTCAATAATTTGCCAGGAAACATAAAAAATTTAGTTAGAAATAAAGTTCAGTTTAAAAGGAGCCTGAAAGACTTACTACCGGCCAACTACTTCTACTCCATTGGCGAAATTTTTAATAGAAACAAATGATGTATTGTATTTATTCATACTATTACTATTGTTATTTCAGCTTTAAAAAAATCGACATGTTCCACATCCACGAGGATCTCCTCAGCACGGATCTATGGTACGAAAAACTAATCTAATCTGCGTGAAGCCGTGGGTTTTACGACGACACGATAAAAGCATTCAACAAAACTTGTTACGTGAGCTTACAGTGGAAGATGTCAAGTCGTACATCAATTACTTAAGAATGGATGAGCACACATTTCTGTATGTGCTCAATGAAGTGTATCCTCATATCACAAAGCACAATATTCACTTAAGAACTGCTACATCTTCAGAAGACAGGCTCACTGTAACACTCCGATTCCTTGACACAGGAGAGGGTTATGTTATGTTAGGTTAGATTAGGTTAGGTTAGATCAGGTCAGGTCTCCAATCTCCTTAATCTATTTTGTATTCAGGGTGCCTCACGTTGTAAAGCGCCTCATCAGCTTCAGACATCTCTACTAATTTTGTAGTTGTCGGCACACACCAATTGTATTTACCGGCAATGGTTATAAAAACACTACAGACGACAGAACGCTGCAGCGATGCTAGCGCTCCATGTGGTAACATGTCACATTGCAGTGAACAGAAGACAAGCGGTTTCTTTGATCAAATATACAGCGAGGCCCTAGATTTGATCAAATCTTTGACAAAGATATTGGACAAAGAAATTTGATAGTGTAATACCGGCCTCAGCACGGTCGTATGAACCAGGTGCCTGCTGCGGAGGCCCGTAAACAGCAACGTTCGCCGAACCGTTGAGGAGATCCTTGGTTCATCTGGGCGGTCAGTTGCTCAACAGTTGCGCGTCTGCCCGCCCATATATCTTCGCAGCCGTCGCTCGCACTGTCATCTGTGGCTCTTGGTGCAGCACAGTTGCCTCAGCGTCAGTTCTGCGTAGCACCATTTTGCCAGGCACGGTACACTTTAAGCACGGCGGCACGTGAACAGTTTACAAACGTACCTGTTTCGGAATGGCCTCCACCCTCGGCCAAAAAAGCAATGATCATGCCCCTTTGGACGTCAGACGAATCGCCCCGTTTCCTCATTACGACAAAGACTACACCGTTTCCCGCCCACCCCGATACGCTTTGTACAGCCCCTACCCTCCACTGCTTGTGCTGCCACCTGCCGTCTTTGAGTCGTTATTTCAAGTTGATGCAAACGTAAGCGGTGGTCACATTAACGTCACCGGACCGTGTGTTAGCTACGGAATTCTTTTCTGAGGAACAAATGCACAAAATGCGAAACGAAAACCAAAATATAAACTCATTGAAAAGATGTGTTCAAAATATTTGGGATTTTGGTTACACAATGTCGGTACATTTACAAATCAGTTGTAGGGTTTACTCATCAAAAATAATATTGGCAGTTATGGGACAAAACATCCACGACCACGAAAGAAGATCTACACTGAATGTACTAACAGAGAATGAACATAAAAGTCAGAACAACAATTTCTGCCAAGGAAAATAACTGAATCATAAATTGCCCAAGGAGATTAGTCAGATGAAGGAGAATACTAACTAACTTAATAACTCATTTAAAAAGGCAGCTAAAAGTATCTCTTAAGCACATTCTATACAGTGAAGGGTTACTTAGATAACACAGAGTGGAATTTCGTAAAACATATAACACCAATAATAATAAGGGTTATAAAACAACTATGATTTCACATAATACATTCACACTATGTATTTTTTCCTTTTGTCCTTTTCTGGAAAAACCTACCACCAAAGCTATGCAACTAGTAATAGTAACACCGTCTCCTCTTTCTAAACTCAACGTCTCACTCATTAATAGAGGGATGCTAACTCAGTTTTACAGACTAACAAATGCGAAGCTGCGGTACACAAAATGGTGCTGACGTCAGATGATAGCGTGTCTAGTGTTATACTCTGTAACAATGAGTGTATAGTATTTGAGGAGTGTGCATGTGACTGTGAGTGAGAAATGAAAGAAGAGTGTAGCACTAGCCATTTACATTATTAAGTAACTTCATTGTGCAACAACAGTGTACACTAGTAATAAACTAAATGAAGCTTTGAAAAGACTGGTCTCGTATTCTGGAGGGTGCAGGCTCCAGTCTTCATCCGGCCATGCTAATTTAGATTTTCCAGGGTTTCTCTAAATTACTTCAGGATAATGGCTGGATGCTTTCTGTTATAAGCCCACCGCGAAATACCTATTTCATTCTTGTAAAACTAGTTTTGCAAGAATGTGCATGCCTCTGTATACGAATTACATCATTTTTGGTGTTCTTAAATTGTAATACCAAAATATGATACACGGATGAATAAAGCTGCTACTACTACTACTGCTACTGTTCAAAGCGTCTACAAAGTATATTGTAGAATTTGTAGCCAAGTAATACGACGTAAAAAAAAATTGGCGCAAAAAGATGATTACCGACAGAAACCGGAGGTACGTGTTACGCCTTGTCAGTGAGAATCGAATTTAAATCTGACAAGAATTGTTGCAGTCAGTAAATGAAGGTCGACCTCAACCAGTTTCAGAGCTAACATTGTGAAGATAACTTTTGCAAATTTTACATTTGGAGTCGTGTACCTCGCAAAAAAAACTTTTGCCTTCATTGGCACATTGAAGTTGCACGTCTTCGAGTGGGTCAGGAAAAAAAAAAAAAAAAAACTTGACCTTATCTGACTGAAGGCCTGTTACATGCTCCGAGGAGTCGACGAGATTTTGCCTCTTTTTCTCATGATACAAGGTGTCCTCTGCACCAGACGTCGAATGAGACCGTTAACGCACAGTGACTCGAGGCTGTTGTTCAGGTCGGACATGGTTCTGTGAAGTTTTGGGTCGTGTTTTTCGTACCATTCAGGTTCTCGTGAACTTCAACAAGAATGTTTATTTCTTCTCAGTGACCAGCTGTTGCCCTTTCTTTAACATCTTCGTGATGACAGCGCAGTGGGCTCTGGTGTCTTTCAAGACTACAACAGCTGTGTTCGCAGTGCTGCACCCTATCGCAGTTCGACTGGACGACTGAATCATTGGATCTTAATCCTACAAAAAACTATAGGACTATATGTGAGCCGTAGCAGTCAACATCCCCGCAGTTTAGTAGTGCTGTAGGATCTAATCGTCAATGAATGTCTTCATCTGGACATGGCATACCAGAAAAACGTGTGGCCCATTATCAACGTTACAGGTGGCGCTACACGGTATCAGCAGAATAACACCTGGGGATGACTAATTGTTGCCGGCCGGAGTGGCCGAGCGGTTCTAGGCGCTTCAGTTTGGAACCGCGCGACCGCTACGGTCGCAGGTTCGAATCCTGCCTCGGGCATGGATGTGTGTGATGTCCTTAGGTTAGTTAGGTTTAAGTAGTTCTAAGTTCTAGGGGACTGATGACCTCAGCTGTTAAGTCCCGTAGTGCTCAGAGCCATTTGAACCCTTTTTTTTTTTTACTAATTGTTTTTCTGGTGTGATTAAAATCAAGTGTTACTTGAGAAGTGGGTCCTCAAGAGCTTCTCTGGTATAACACCACTCTCTCCTATATTTTCAACGAAAGAAAAATCCACTGGCCTTAAGTGATAATTGTGACATCACAGGTGGTGTTTGAGTTGAAGCGAGATGGGAATAACATCCGCCGTTTCGCCATAGAACTGTATTTGCCATGAAGCCACGAAATGCTGGCACACTGCTGTTCTTGCTGCGTAACTTCTCAAACGCGAGACGCAGTCGCTGAAGGTGACTGATAATGGTGCGATCGTAAAACAGTTGTAGTTCCGCCGTTCATAAATCATGTCGGCACTGCTGCACACTAAAGGCTGGCCGTGGCTTCTCTGCATTCAGAGGTGATGCCCGAAACGTCCACGGCAGTGTTTTGCATATAAAGGAGATGAGTAGAAATATAAATCGTGCAGAAGTCCGCTGTCCTGCAGTGTCTCTAGGTGCGAGGAAGTTTCGTAGTTACACTCATTTTAATACTCACGGTACTCACTATACACGGCACTTCCACGAATGTTGCATCAGTTTGAGAAATAGAATCCGACGGTTTACGTAGGAGAACTTGTTGTAGCTTCTTTGACTGATTTGATTTGAACAGGGAGATGAAAGCAATAGCGGGTCCAGCCCACTATAGCCCGCAATGAGACAGGGTTTATTGAGCGGTTTCACTACCTTTGGTTCTAGCAAAGCCAACCAGTACCGGTAAAGAATAGCAGGAGACCCTTTTATAATTCTTTATTAGACACAATTTCTTCAGGAATTTATGTCCACAATATTCTGTGTCTTTTGATCTCCAACGCTTCAGAATGGAATATCAGATGTTGTTTGGTTTAATCACCCTTACTACGTAGACTACACCTAGTGTCTTCTTGCTCTATACCTATCGTGTGCAGGTGTGTCTTAAACTCCCCATGGCCTGTCATTAATTCTACCACGAGTGCATGCCCAGGATTGCAGAACTTCTCTTAAAACATGGTTTTCCCATCATCAGCTTGCCATGTTTTTGTTTTTGGAATGTACTTCAGTATTCTATATGCTGCCTTCTGATGCAGTTTCGTGCTTTTGATTTTATTGTCGCCTTAGCGATGGTTAGGAGAGGTTCCAGTCCAGTAAATGAAATCGTCGCTCCTATCGCGGCCAGCCTATCAACTTGTTCGTTACCACTATTTCCTGAGTGACCGGAGACCCGTAGCATCTGTTGCTTTCTGCTAGTCTCACAAGGGCTTTGTGGCATTCTGCAATGATTTTTGATCTCGCTGCAGGGGCTACGATTTTTGTAGCGCCTACACAAATTATCCTCCTGATACGGATATTTCCGCCTGGAATACCGTGGCCAACTTCCCTAAAGAGACGGAGCGCTCTAGACTAGGCTGTATACCGTATACCCAGGCTCCAGTGCCTTCCCCTGTTTTCGACCCTTCAGTGAACCAGGCTATGTCTCTGCGCGATGTCATGGTTCGTCCTTCCAATGCTGCCTACTTCCAGCTGTTAAGTTGAAAAATTTATTAAAGCTGCTGGAAGTTATTGTACAGGGTGATTCAAAAAGAATACCACAACTTTAAAAATGTGTATTTAATGAAAGAAACATAATATAACCATCTGTTATACATCATTACAAAGAGTATTTAAAAAGGTTTTTTTTCACTCAAAAACAAGTTCAGAGATGTTCAATATGGCCCCCTCCAGACACACGAGCAATATCAACCCTATACTCCAACTCGTTCCACACTCTCTGTAGCATATCAGGCGTAACAGTTTGGATAGCTGCTGTTATTTCTCGTTTCAAATCATCAATGGTGGCTGGGAGAGGTGGCCGAAACACCATATCCTTAACATACCCCCATAAGAAAAAATCGCAGGGGGTAAGATCAGGGCTTCTTGGAGGCCAGTGATGAAGTGCTCTGTCACGGGCTGCCTGGCGGCCGATCCATCGCCTCGGGTAGTTGACGTTCAGGTAGTTACGGACAGATAAGTGCCAATGTGGTGGCGCTCCATCCTGCTGAAATATGAATTGTTGTGCTTCTTGTTCGAGCTGAGGGAACAGCCAATTCTCTAACATCTCCAGATACTGTAGTCCAGTTACAGTAGCACCTTCGAAGAAAAAGGGACCAAAAACTTTATTGGCTGAAATGGCACAGAAAACGTTCACCATAGGCGAGTCACGTTAATACTGAGCTGTTTCCCGCGGATTCTCAGTGCCCCATATACAGACATTGTGACGGTTGACTTTCCTGTTAGTGTGGAAAGTTGCTTCATCACTAAACACAATCTTTGAAACGAAAGATTCATCTGCTTCCATTTGAGCAAGGATAAAGTCACAGAAATCGATTCTTTTAATCTTATCAGCTGCAGACAGTGCTTGAACCAATTTCAGACGATAAGGTTTCATAACTAACCTTTTTCGTAGGACTCTCCATACAGTTGATTGTGGAATTTGCAGCTCTCTGCTAGCTCTGCGAGTCGATTTTCCTGGGCTGCGAACAAATGCTTGCTGGATGCGTGCTACATTTTCATCACTCGTTCTCGGCCGTCCAGAACTTTTCCCTTTGCACAAACACCCATTCTCTGTAAACTGTTTATACCAACGTTTAATACACCACCTATCAGGAGGTTTAACACCATACTTCGTTCGAAATGCACGCTGAACAACTGTCGTCGATTCACTTCTGCCGTACTCAATAACACAAAAAGCTTTCTGTTGAGCGGTCGCCATCTTAGCATCAACTGACGCTGACGCCTAGTCAACAGCGCCTCAAGCGAACAAATGTACAACTAAATGAAACTTTATAGCTCCCTCAATTTGCCGACAGATAGTGCTTAGCTCTGCCTTTTGTCGTTGCAGAGTTTTAAATTCCTAAAGTTGTGGTATTCTTTTTGAATTACCCTGTATATTCAGCCGGAATTTCCCTGATCATTCCTATATTTACCACATTCCCATTTTTTATGTGGATTCTGCGTCTCCTAAAGGTATCCAGCTATTTCCAGTTTTTAGCCTGTATGTCCCTGCCGCTGCCTCCATTTTGTCCCATAGGTGTAGTAGGGCATATCCAGCACGCTCTCTATCCCAGCAGTGGGTGTGCTGCTAATTCCTGCTGTTATGGCTAAGAAGGTCAGTCTCTGCACCTCACCAAGCTCATTAGCAGCCGTCTCCTGTTCTGCTTTGCCGTACGTAGCCCCAAAAATTGTCGTAGGCCTTATTACAGATGTGTATAGCCAGTACATACTCTTGGAGTTTAGGTCCCATGTTTCTTCACAGGCTGTTCTAATACTCATAACAGTACTTTCGTCTTGGAGCATATATTCAGTATGTGAGGGGTCCATGACAGTTTCACATCCAAGGACACCTCTACATACTTTACCGCCTCTGTACGAGTACAGTTTCATCGAAAAGTTTAAGACTCCAGTACGGTTGCAGGAGAGGCTTCCTCGTAAACGGTACTCCAAGTGTTTTCTTGAGACTGACCCTTACATCCTGCTTCCTGCACCAGTTTCCACAATGTTCGATGTACATTGTGCCATTGTTCTAACAGTACTGGAAAATCTGCTAAGTATTGCTATGACTCAGTCGTCTGCAAATCCTTCGCAAAAGTAGCCTCTAGCATTTATCTCTTCAACAGTTAATCCACCTACATATTGTGGTCTCAGTGCCAAGTGCCATGTTCTGCGCAGTTTTAACCATGAATTTGAAGGTCGTATAGGTCGTACTGCTAAAGCCCGCCAGCCGGAGTGGCCGAGCGGTTCTAAGCGCTACAGTCTGGAACCGCGTGACCGCTACGGTCGCAGGTTCGAATCCTGCCTCGGGCAGGGATGTGTGTGATGTCCTTAGGTTAGTTAGGTTTAAGTAGTTCTAAGTTCTAGGGGACTGATGACCTCCGATGTTAAGTCCTATAGTGCTCAGAGCCATTTGAACCATTTTGCTAAAGCAACCCCCCCCCCCCCCCCCCCCATGTCCATGAAGGTGCAGGGAGCAATTTCGTCGTGAAAGTGTAGTGTTTTTTCCACCTCCCCAACAAGTTTGTGGAGTGCTGTTTCACGATGTTTGCCTAGATGGTATGTGTGATGGTTCACAAGTCGAGGAACCTCAGTTAACCTTTTCTCCCTAATGGGCAAATCAGCCATCTTTTCTTATGTCTTAAGGAGGAAAGAGGACAGACTTATGGGTCTCATATCATTTGCCTTGTTGCTATCAGTTCTCTCCGGCTCCAGAATGAAAACAACCTGCACAGTCCTCCAAGCATTAGCAATTATTCCTGCTGCGAGGCTAACCATAAACAACCGAGATAAGAGTCTAATTAAACTCTCTCCTGCTTGTTGTAGTAGAGCTGGAAAGATTCCATCTGAACCTGGTGACTTGAACAGTTGGGAAGTTTTCCACCACCTACTGGATTTTTTTTTTTTTCAATTCAACACATTCTCTGGCAGATTACTTGTAAACCAATACTTCTAAGTGACTGAATCTTGGTCTGTGTTACCTGCCAGAGTGCTCTGAGGGAAATGAGTCTTGAGAAGCACATCCAGCACGTCATTCGCTGTCCTTATATATTCACCATCCTCCTTCCTTACTGTACCTCCTGTATTAGTTGGTATTCCAGCGAGAATTTTGTGAAGCCTTGTAAAAATAGGAGAAATACTGTTTTAATAAAGTGGGTAAGGTAAGGTCAATACCATTTACCTCGTGCTTCCTTCGTCACGCTGTTTCATCTTAATGGTCACTAAGTCCCTGAAACAGAAGTCCATAGCTCGTGAATGAAATTCCATTCATAACATAAATTAATATTCTGGAATTCTTTAGATTCCTAGCATAAATCAACTTACCTCCTATTCCTCTGAGGCCTGAAACACCACCTTTATATAGATAAGATTCCTGGATCAGGGCTGTCTTCACATCCTGTCTTTCTAGAAGTCGACTAAGAGCGGCAGTTGTCCCTTTGCTTTGTTATAGGTTTATCTGGAACACTTGCAGCATCCATCTTGCAGCCATGGTCACTTCTGACGTCTTGGCAACCTGCGAGAACCCTAAGTACAATTTCAGGTACTGTTCTCGCATTTCGGTCAGGGATTTTTCGCCGACTTCCACAAGTGTTTTTCCGTCCTATACAACCTTTCAGTTGATTACCCTCCAGTCATCTGTCGAGACCTCCTGGTTCTGTGCCCATACTTCTCAGAGTCATTGGAGGAGTCTCCTCAACAAGTTTTGGTACTCAGTTTGATATCTTTACGGTCCTGAAGAGCTCAGCCACTGTCTTCAGCAGCAACTTTATCTCCTCCCAAGGACATTTCTTGGGCACTATCTCCTTAAGCCAATCCACTGTTTCCATCCTCTCACAGAAAAGGATAGTAGCTCCCTCCACAGAGACCCTCCTGAACTTGCATCCTCCCCAAAGACAGCCCTCTGAACAAGCTCCACCTGCTGTTAGGATATGTTGACCAGTGGATATCTCTATTGTATGACCGCCATCCTGAAAACTGGGACTGCAGTTCTACAGGTCTGTTTCCATATTTCTTGCCTCGGGTTTTTCTGGATCTATTTAGCCCTAGAAGTGGGAGTAATTAGACTCCTTCCTTGTTCTGTTATTTTCTGTCTGAGTTGTAGAAGGGCTCTGATTACCCTCTTCATTCTCAGACTCTCTGTCTTTGGAGGTCTTAAGTTCAAGACCTGTTAGCCCCCTTCATCTATATTTACGAAGCCATTGTTTACATTCCTTTTTTCTTTCTGTTGTTTGAAAAGTTTCCTCCTCTGAGCCCTAGACAAGGATTTGATCTTGACCTTGTCCAACTTCTCATTAACAGTTTCCACTTCTTGGACTAGCCTACTGTCGAATCTGTCGAATACAATTGCGAAAACATCTTCCATCGGTTCTAGCCCCGACGCTTGTGTGTTTGAGGTCTCACCTAGTCCTTCAGTTTTTTACTATTGTCAATGTTCTCCTTTTATTTCCTATGAGATTGGGTATCTATTCATTCGAGACAACACGTTGCCAAGGCTGTTTCGAGTGCGCTGCAGAAGTTTTGCTGGGATACACTTACACATCCTCCATACAGTCCCTCTCTCTCCTCACGCGATTTCCATATATTGTGGAGTCCTGAGGAAAGACATTCATAGCTGTCCGTTTGTTTCAGACGAAGAAATGCAAACCTGGGTACAATCATTGTTCTGTAGGCAACAACAAACATTTTTCCATGAAGGCATTGACCGTCTTGCGTCACAGTGGGATAAGTGTGTTAACAATTATGGAGATTACTTTTCAAATAATAGTTTACATACCTTTTTTCCATCTGTCTCATTTCCATTTGACTGGGTCTTACATATTAACAAGTTGAGCGCACTTTGATCAGTTCATATGGTGTTCTGGTATTAGCAGACTTTATTTTCGTGATTTTTCTCTGAGAACACGATTTCAGTCCAGCTTGTTTGGTGCTCCATGCACTAAACTCAGTATTTCCAAATTCTCAAATGTGATGCTTCGCACATACTACTACACTTATTCGTGGAAAACTTCATGTATCCCACTTTTCTTTAAGTCCAATATACCTGCCAGTGACACTTCCTCCTACCTACTCATCTGACTCACCTCGATGTTGAGGAAGGTCTTCGAATCCATCCTCTTCCAGCGCCTCGTGAACTAGCACCTACCCTTCCCTGCCAACGAATGTGATTTCCACCCTAACTCATAGGACCGGCCGTGTACCTTTCCCTCTTCCTATTCCACCAACTTAGTACCGTCAATCCGTCATCTTTTTGCAGGTACATGTTTGTTTATGGCATTCTGGCCCTCATTTCAAACTCCACACGAATGCACTTCCAATAAATTACGCTCGCCTTATTGCACTCTTTCTATCCAGCCTCACAGCCAATCTATATTATTAAAAGGTTAATCCTCCGCACGATGCATAGTCCCTGTTACGTGTTGTCTAGCTATCGGCTTCCAGGGGCAACAAGAATTTTATTCCCAGTACCTGATATAATAATTTAAAATGTTGTCATAATCTAGTCATTAAGAGGTATAATCTTATGTCAAAGCTTTAACACACTAAGACAAGTATTATACACACATCAAAAAAAGTTTTGCATCACTTCGGTTCCTAGCGCTCCGGAACCTGTACAGAAAACTGGAATAGTGATCAATATAAACATCATTTCCGCTCTTTTTATTGCCAATGTAAAGGACAAATTGGACGATGTACCACCATACAGCGAGAATTTCAGAGGTGGTGGTCCACATTACTGTACACACCGGTACCTCTAAAACCCAGTAGCACGTCCTCTTGCATTGATGCATGCCTGTATTCGTCATCAAGGCACTGTTGGTCCACATTGTCCCACTCTACGGCGATTCGGCGTAGATACCTCAGAGTGGTTGGTGGGTCACATCGTCCATAAACAGCCCTTTTCAATCTATCCCAGGCATGTTCGGTAGGGTTCATGTCTGGAGAACATGCTGGCCACGCTAGTCAAGCGATGTCGTTATCCTGAAGGAAGTCATTCACAAGATGTACACGACGGTGGCGCGGATTGTCATCCATAAAGACGAATTCCTCGCCAATATGCTGCCGATATGGTTGCATTGTCGGTCGGAGGATGGCATTCACGTATCGTACAACCGTTACGGCGCCTTCCATGACCACCAGCGGCGCACGTCGGCCCCAAATAATGCCACCCCAAAACAGAAGTAACCTCCACCTTCTGCACTCGCTGGACAGTGTGTCTAACGCGTTCAGCCTGACCTGGTTGCCTTCTAACACGTCTCCGACGATTGACTGGTTGGAGGCATATGCGACACTCATCGGTGAAGAGAACGTGATGCCAATCCTGAGCGGTCCATTCAACATGTCGTCGGCCCCAAATAATGCCACCCCAAAACAGAAGTAACCTCCACCTTCTGCACTCGCTGGACAGTGTGTCTAACGCGTTCAGCCTGACCTGGTTGCCTTCTAACACGTCTCCGACGATTGACTGGTTGGAGGTATATGCGACACTCATCGGTGAAGAGAACGTGATGCCAATCCTGAGCGGTCCATTCAACATGTCGTTGGGTCCATCTGTACCGCGCTGCATGGTGCTGTGGTTGCAAAGATGGACCTCGCCATGGACGTCGGGAATGAAGTTGCGCAGCATGCAGCCTATTTCTCGCAGTTTTAGTCGTAACACGGCGTCCTGTGGCTGCACGAAAAACATTATTCAGCGTGGTGGCGTTGCTATCAGGGTTCCTCCGAGCCATAATCCGTAAGTAGCAGTCATCCACTGCAGTAGTAGCCATTGGGCGGCCTGAGCGAGGCATGTCATCGACACTTCCTGCCTCTCTGTATCTCCTCAATGTCCGAATAACATCGCTTTGGTTCACTCTGAGACGCCTGGACACTTCCCTTGTTGAGAGCCCTTCCTGGCACAAAGTAATAACGTGGACGCGGTCGAACCGCCGTATTGACCGTCTAGGCATGGCTGAACTACAGACAACACGAGCCGTGTACCTCCTTCCTGCTGGAATAACTGGAACTGATCGGCTGTCGGTCCCCTCCATCTAATATGCGCTGCTCATGCGTAGTTGTTAACATCTTGGGGCGGGTTTAGTGACATCTCTGAACAGTCAAAGGGACTATGTCTGTGATACAATACGCACCGTCAACGTCTATCTTCAGGAGTGCTGGGGACCGGGGTGATGCATAACTTTTTTTTCATGTGTGTAGTTAGAAACTGTGTATACTTCTTGAGGCAGCGTAACTCTTGGCACGCAGATTACCCAGACTATATTCATCCAGTACTTCGCAATTTACAACAAACTTCACACATGGTTTCAAACTTTTACGAAACTTTTAATGCCCCCCCCCCTCCCCCCACTCCCCACACACAGACTGATGGAAGGAAAACAGTTTCTCGCTGTACATTTTCGCTGTTCATGCAGTAAAACCTCAGCTTCAGGCATGATGTTTCAATTTATTACTTATTTACTACCAACTTTATGCGCAGCACATTTTGTAAGGAGTACCCACACACACCACTGAATATACCTGAAAAATTACGACATTGTACGACACATAGTTCAGAAGATACGACGTCATAAACATTGAGATGCGTGAAAAACAAGCTTCTGCTTAAAACGGAGCTATACTCATTTAGTGTTTGACGATGAGAAAACTTAACAACTTGCAACAAACCTTTCCTAAGCTTCTTCTCGCTTACATACTTAACACCAAGTATTTAACACTTTGACTAACTTGTAAAGAAGCCAGACGTTTCAAGCTGTTTTATGCAAGGGAGTTCGATTCTTGTTAGTGTAACTACAAACAGCTCTCATTTCCGTGTTTTCCATCCCGTCGCCGGTGTGCCCAAAGGCTCTGTTCTTTGTCCACTCCTGTATATCCCCGCTCATACGCTCATATTCCAATCACCCCCACCGTCCCCAAATCCTGTCTAGCAACTCCACGCCGATGGCGTCTCCTTACTACCATATACCGCACTCTCATAAATTCCCAATGATTTCTTCATCTCTATCTCAACCAGTTTACCTCCTTGTTCAACCAGTGACTACTCAAGATCAAAGCCTCCAAGAGCCAGGCAACAATCATGGGACAAACGATTCACAGCCTCTGTCCCCACGACATCTACCTCACCATTTATAACCGTTCCCTGCAGTTAACTAATACACTAAAATATGTCGGACTGCCGGTCGACCATAAACTAACATGGAAACAACACCTACAAGCCATGTGACAAAAAGCCCACTTAAAGTAAAACTACTGATCGGCCAAACATGAGGATGGAACCGTCCACCATATTCCACGTCTACGAGCTCTTAAGCTTTTACGCGTATGTTTCTTGGATTTCAGCTAAAATTATTCCTTTCCTGCCGAACCCTCGAAAACCATGCGCTCTGCCTTACTTTCCATATTCTCCTACCATCCCCCACTAGAACCCTTTCCTCTCTCACATTGCACACGTTCAGATTTCCTACACTTCCTATAAACTCGAGACTAACCATCCCATTATTTCATTCTTGATTGTCAATCTTTGCATTCTACAGCGCTAGTATCAACACATAGGCCTACCTCAAAACTTACGCACTTGCCACGTCCTATCCGAACGAAACTTTAATCACTTTCCCCTACCTGATCACGAAATATGACATCCATGTCTAAAGTGTCTCTCCATGTCAGAGCTCCCCCTCCTCCTCTCTCCCACCCCTTCCCGCTTTCTTCTCTCTCTTTTCGAAAGTTTTGCTTCAGGATTCACCTCCGCAACTCTACCATCCCACACCCTTTCGAAAACACTCTCCCTCCAACAGACCTCCAAAGCTGCTTACTTCCTGTAACTCTAAATAAGAAAGTGCTCCGTTTTCTTATGAAGACCACCCTCAAATTTTTATTTTATTTTATTTTTTGGTCAGGTTTGATGCGGCCCACCTCGAATTCCTCTCCTGTGCCAACCTCTTTATCTCAGAGTAGCATTCGCACCGAGTGCACCACGTGAGTTATTCCTTGATGTCTTAACACATGTCCTGTCATCCTACCCCTTTGCTTGTCAGTGGTTTCCATACGCTCCTTTCTTTGCCGATTCTATGGGGAACCTACTCATTCGTTACTTTATCAGTCTATATAATTTTCAACATCTTTCTACTGCGTCACATCTCGAAAACTCCGATTCTCCTGTTTTCCGATTTCCCAAATAGACGTCTTTTGGCCAGGAATGCCCTTTTCACCTCTGGTATTCTACTTTTTATGTCGTCCTTACTCCGTCCGCCATGTGTTATTTTGCTTCCAGGGTAGCATGATTCATTCACTTCGGCTACATCGTGGTCCACAATTTTGATGTTAAGTTTATTGTTTACCTCATTTCGCCTTTCTTGCATTTACTCTCAGTCGACAGTGTGTGCTTGTGTAACACCGGGTGTTCCACAAAGGGATTTACACTGTTTGAACTTTAGTAACTCGAACTAGAGGTAACGAAAACTATGAGTTTTTAAGTCACATAGACGCTCACGACATTAATGATGATGTTTCACCATTGGATATGTTCGAAATGCCATTCATCGGCGGGCAACACAGCGTCTGCAACCATGCGGAACAGATCGACACACACATGTTACGGTCACCAGCGGAATGGATTCGTAGGCGATCAAAATCGCCTCTCTCATGTCATAGAGCCCTCGTGGCTTTGCGTCCTTTACAGTTCCCCACAGCACGGCGATAGATGGAGAGATCTGGGTGAAAACTTAACACTTCCAGGTCGGCATATCCACCTCTCAAGATCTGGGTGAAAACTTAACACTTCCAGGTCGGCATATCCACCTCTCAAGAAATGTGTCATCCAGGAATTATCGCACGTCACGATGGAAATGTGATGGTGCACCATCTTACTGCAAAAACAATCTTCATCTCGGTACAGTTACTGAATAGCTGCTACAATTCTTTCCTGCAACGCGGTAAGGTACTTTGCAGCCGTCACTGTTCCTCCAAAAAATAATGGCCCTTCCAAATCCAATGAAAGACATATCACGCCTGACTGATCCAGGAAGATTAACAGCCCGTTCTTCCGTAACCTGGGAATGTAGGGTTTCGACTTTGCTTATTTTAAAATACAGTTAACAAGTGATTTTCTCACACCTGGTTCACGTGCAGCTTGCCATACAAAGTTCTTTGGGAATCTGGTGAAATCTTGCACCCTTGGGTCCACCCCTCTTTCCACTGCTACTGATTTCTTCCTGCCACATCGTCCCTTATTCAGATGACACACCCTCACTTCCCTCTCAAACTTATCGCATAGTTTCGTTATTGTTACACGTGCCGGTGGCACAGTATCAAACTACACCCGTCATCGTCTCTGCACTGCTTTCATGTTTTCATATTTACAATAACACGCAAATATCCACTTTCTTTGCCCCAAGGACAAGTTTCCAGCCATCCTGTTATTTATGTGCAGCTACTGGCAACTGAAAATAAACAAAAGAAAAACGTATACGAAGATAGTAACTGTTCTCGAAAGAACAGGTACCACTGATGACCGTGAAGCTTCTCTAGAATAAATGATAATTAATTGAAACCCTCAGCTGCCGATAGGTGTTGTTGATATGCCTCGATGGGGACAGCTGAAAATGTGTGCCCCGACCGGGACTCGAACTCGGGATCTCCTGCTTACATGGCAGACTCTCTAACCATCTTTTTTTCTCTTTTTTTGAAAAATCTCATTTTGTTCGTTTTCGTTCGTTGCATCTGCTCGTGGCGGACGCCGCAGGACTCCCGTTTCAGTTCGTCGTTGATCCATTAACTCAGTTTTTTTTATTGCAGAAAATGTGTGCTTCGATCGTGGTGAGCCACCGAGGACACAGATTAATAGCGCGACTGCAGGGACTTATCCCTTGCATGCTTCCCGTGAGACCCACATTCCCAACTGTTCACAATCTACATACGTAATGTACCTAATAGATATTTTTGCCCATCTACTCATTACTCGCGCCGGGTGTTACAAAAAGGTACGGCCAAACTTTCAGGAAACATCCCTCACACACAAATAAAGAAAAGATATTATGTGGACATGTGTCCGGAAACGCTTAATTTCCATGTTAGAGCTCATTTTAGTTTCGTCAGTATGTTCTTCCACCTACGCTCAATGGAGCAAGTTATCATGATTTCATACGGGATACTCCACCTGTGCTGCTAGAACATGTGCCTTTACAAGTACGACACAACATGTGGTACATGCACCATGGAGCTCCTGCACATTTCAGTCGAAGTGTTGGTACCCTTCTCAACAACAGATTCGGTGACCGATGGATTGGTAGAGGCGGACCAATTCCATGGCCTCCACGCTCTCCTGACGTCAACCCTCTTGACTTTCATTTATGGGGGCATTTAAAAGCTCTTGTCTATGCAACCCCGGTACCAAATGTAGAGACTCTTCGTGCTCGTATTGTGGACGGCTGTGATACAATACGCCATTCTCCAGGGCTGCATCAGCGCATCAGGGATTCCATGCGACGGAGGGTGGATGCATGTATCCTCGCTAACGGAGGACATTTTGAACATTTCCTGTAACAAAGTGTTTGAAGTCACGCTGGTACGTTCTGTTACTGTGTGTTTCCATTCCGTGATTAATGTGATTTGAAGAGAAGTAGTGAAATGAGCTCTAACATGGAAAGCAAGCGTTTTCGGACACATGTCCACATAACATATTTTCTTTCTTTGTGTGTGAGGAATGTTTCCTGAAACTTTGGCCGTACCTTTTTGTGACACCCTATATAATTAAAAGCTACCCAGCCATTGACCTTCGTCTGTGCGAATGCGCACAGGTTGCCCGAACTCTTACGGGAATCGTTACCTTAGTGGGCGCGAGTAATGAGTAGATTGGCAAAAATATCTATTAGGTACATTACGTATGTAGATTGTGGACTGTTGAGAATGTGGGTCTCACGGGAAGCGTGCAAGGGATAAGTCCCTGCAGTTGCGCTATTCATCTGTGTCCTCGGTGGCTCACGGTCGGGGCACACATTTTCTGCAATAAAAAAAACTGAGTTAATGGATCAACGACGCACTGAAACGGGTGTCTTGCGTCGTCCGCCACGAGCAGATGTAACGAACGAAAATGAACAAAATGAGATTTAAAAAAAAGAGAAAAAAAAGATGGTTAGAGCGTCTGCCATGTAAGCAGGAGATCCCGAGTTCGAGTCCCGGTCGGGGCACACATTTTCAGCTGTCCTCACCGAGGCATATTAACAACAGCTGACGGCAGCTGAGGGTTTCCATTAATTATGATTTATATTTTTTTATATTTATTTATTTCAGTATCAATCATTCCTGACATGCAGTGGTGGTAAAGTGCTATACTGTAACATGATCTACATGCGTGACTGCAGTTTTAGGTGGACACAAAACATTTTTCCACACTACTACGTTCAAGAATGACTGATGAAGGAACACATACATATGTCTGTGTTGTTATAACTGATTTGTTCCCATAATAAAAAGAAAGTGTCGTGCAAGTATTCCCCAAACCTTCCAATATAAATTAGGTCTGCATGAGCAGTATTATCATAACCATAGCGTTGTTCAGTTGCTTTATTGTTGCAATGGTAATAACAAACTTGTAACAAAATATCTAAATGTGCAATGCACCGAGGTGCATGTGCTAATTCTTAGGCTGTTGTAACCATGCAGCGTTAAACAGAAAACCGGTTTACAAAGCTTATTTACACTAACCACATTACTACACTGAAGTTGTGCAGAAGTGAGGTTTTATGCAACATTCACGTTATTTCATATTATTGACAATGTTTATGTACCAGAGTGAAAAATGCTCCTATCGTAGCACAAAAAAGGCGAATATGTCCTGTACAGAGTTGGGAACGCAAAGGAAGGGAATTAGCTTTTCGACGTAACCTGGCAGCTTCAAAGACATGTAAATAAAAACATCTTGACACATTCTCGCTCTTTTGCTTGTTAGAATTAGCGTCCATGTGATGTAATATAATGCATATTCTCAAATAAAGTAACATGATACGTGATATCATCCCCCCAGAAACAAATCCACCACCATAAATTTTATCCCCTCCCCCTACATATTGTTTACTATGATTGGCCAATCTTCTGGATTTTCGACACAGGATCAGGGACCTCAGCCTAGAAATTGTAAGATGGATTTGTGCGAACACCATGCAGCTAAGAAAGGTCACTGCCGTGGGGAAACAGAGTGAACTTGTAAAAAAGGGCGAATATGTCCAGATGTTTCGATTTAAATGTCTTAAAATGTGCCAGATAAGTTGAAAAGCTAGTTACCTTCTCTTACATTCCTAATCCTGCCCAGGACATATTCATCTTTTTTGTGCTATGATAGGAGCATTTTTTATACCGGTTCCCAACTTTCATTCTACCATAATTTTGACATTAGACTGCCATAGCTTGGCAACCGATGTAGATTTTTGTGACTCGGGTCACTACTAATCCGGTATAGGTTTTTTTGTTGTCTTTCGAACCATGTTACTAATATCGTGATAACGGATAAAGCTTTCACAAAACAAAAGGACGACCATTAATTACATGTATTTGTCTACCTTCTTACAATATGTGAGCCGATTAGACAAGTTTGAAACATATAAGTGGCATGCGTGCAAAAACAAAAAAAAAAAAATGTTTTTTGGACGGAAAATCCGAATGAAGCTAGAATTTTGAAACTAAG
Source organism: Schistocerca americana (assembly GCF_021461395.2). Lineage (NCBI taxonomy): Eukaryota > Metazoa > Arthropoda > Insecta > Orthoptera > Acrididae > Schistocerca > Schistocerca americana. The sequence goes on from NC_060121.1 coordinate 123,390,478, forward strand.
TTTTCAATTTTGTTGTAAAAATGCAGTTTTTGTTTATCAGAACGATTTTAAACCGTTTTAGCACCTTCATGTAAGAATGATTTTTAAGTGCTACATTTACCTCAACTTTAAACCTTCGTATCTCGACACCGGATAACAGTTATTGGATTAAAAAAGTTGTCATGATTTTATACATTTATCTACCTAAGTGCAAAGTTTGAACCAATCCGTACAGGTTTTAAGAACAGAAATGGCGCACATCCAAAAACTCCCCTGAAAACGTGTTTTTTGCACGTAATTTGAAACTCACAAAAAAACGTGTTTTTGCACTTAAAATCCGAATTATGATAGATTTTTGAAAGACAGTTTTCAGTAAGAATGCATTTTTTTATTTGTTTGAATCACTCTAAACAGTTTCCAGACATTCAATTCACATAAGAATGAATGTTACGTGCTGCATATAGCTAGACTTTAAATCGTCGTATCTCGATAACTAGTAAAGGTTATTGGTTAAAAAATTCATTTTGAGTTCATCCATTCATCTATCTTAGTATAAGGTTTGAACCAACTCGTACACGTTTAAAATATAGAAGCGGCACGCTTCAAAAACCTCCCAGAGAAATATGTTTTTGCGTGTACTCGTATTTGCACGTAAAACCCGAACTGTGCAAACACAAATGGTGCCATTAGCTGAGCATTGACTTCAGTCCATTTAACATCTCTTGCAAAGGAAATTAATCAAGTCGCACCATTTTCCTTGGCGACAGCTCCGTTCCGTAGTTCAACCATTGCTTAATACTTTCTAACACTGCTACAGTAAGACATAGATTTGAATGGCTGTACAAATGGCCGCTAGTCTGGGATAATCCAAAAACTTGTCACGTCATGTTCCTAGCTCAAACAGAAACCTAGCACCAAACCACCACCCATGCCGCCCCCTCCCAAACCAGGATTCTGAGCGCGGCCTTCTCAAGCAAATTTGTTACAGCGTTTTCGCACTGTAACGATACGTCAGCCGACTGTAAGCAGAAATTCTTCAACGGAGTGGAAGAAGTCGGTCGCCAAAAATTTTTAAATTTCCTCTTAAATTTAATTTCAATATTAGTTAAAGTTTATAGAAAATGTGTGTTCCTGAATGATGGACTCGTTTCTGTAACAAAGTAAGTGAATTTAAATCTTTGTGACGCTTATTCTTATTTCTAGCATTGATTCCAGGAACTGAGCTGTTGATTTGAAAAAGAGGGGAGGTGGGGGTTGATACTATTACTGACATTACGGTAATGTCAAGTCCACAGCTTTCTAGATAGATAGATAGGCTGGTCTGTGACGGTCCAGCTACATCTTAGTACAACATTAGTCGAGTGGAGTTCTCTAGAATCTTCCAGAAGAACTGCACATGCAACAAATACTTTACCTTGTCTTTATGTGTTGAGAAACTGGGATAAATATATGACCGGAAAATACCACGTAATTCGACAGTTTAAAGGTAAAATAAGTTATCTTTATTTTTTAAATATGTCGTTAAGCTTAGACTCCATACCACATATTCATAAATCTTATAATTTATTTTGTGCAATTTGTTTATCACTGAACATTCTTTATACTTCCTCAACGCCAAAATGAAACTTAACGACAGAGAAATTCGGAAAATGCAAAGGCGACCGGAACAGTTATTCAGCTATTGGTCAGACACTCTATTAAGGATTTGAAGGGGAGTTAATAAATGGAGTTACAACCTAGAAATGGTATTATGTGAGTTAATCCAACTGCAACATCTGACATGTCATTAGTCCATTTCTAAATCACTTGAATTCAATACTTTTTGACTCTAGAATCGAGCATGAACATGACTTTCGTCGGCGAAGTGAAGTACTCAACTCTGATACTGACGCCAAGCGAGGTGTGCTGTGGTAAGACACCGAACCGATATTCGGCAGGATGTCGGTTCTAATCCTGGAGTGTCATCCAGATTTATTTTTTCCATACCCTAAATCGCTTAAGATGAATACCGGGATCGCTCCGTGAAAAGGGTATGGCTGATTTTCTTTCCCCTGCCTCGCCAGTCCGACCTTGTGCACCATCTCTAATGACTACGTCATCGACGGAGACTTTGAACGCTTGCCGACCTTCCTTCCTTCCTTCTTCACAGGCCGAGTCTCTTAGCATACGTAAACTTCGACGCGTTAAGACTTTACTGCAACGCAGCATGGACAAAGAGTGCCGTTGCCAGCCGCTGCTACTGGAATCTTTAACACTTGTAATCTTATCACTCGTAAGATAACATTTACTTAGGAAAGAAACAAAGTGTACTAAAATAAATGCTCTGGCTTTTCCTGCACAGACTACATTGCACTCCAGTGCAATAAAATGTCTTGAAAACAGTTTTAGTTATCTGTAGTCCTACCACGCTGTGAGACTGATATCGCAATGAAGACAATGACGCAACAGTAAACGCATAGAAGTAGCCTCGTGCACATGACAAAGGTTTATTTTGTTGTTGATGTCCAGTTGTCAAGTGACACATATAAAAGGCTTGTAGTTGATTTCTTATCAAAAGTAATACTATTCATGTTATATGTCTGTTTATTCGAGACTAAATCCTTTCCGGTTTCGAATCGACGGATGCATTTTAAAATGGGAGTTCTCGTTTTACAACGTTCTCGATAAAGACATTTGACGTGGAAGGATAGTAACATATCCACATAAAAAAAATGTTCAAATGTGTGTGAAGTATTACGGGACTTAACTGCTAAGGTCATCAGTCCCTAAGCTTACACACTACTTAACCTAAATTACCCTAAGGACAAACACACACACCCATTCCCGAGGCAGAACTCGAACCTCCGCCGGGACCAGCCGCACAGTTCATTACTGTAGCGCCTTTTTTTAACTCTCATTTTGTTCGCTTTTCGTTCGTTGTATCGCTGGGGGCAGACGTGTAAGACACCCGTTATAGTTAGTTGTTGATCGGTGAACTCAGGTTTTTTTTCTTTTTTTTAATACAGAGGGCAGCTAACCCTCTGACCGAACACGCTGAGCTACCTTGCAGGTCGCGTTAGAGCGCTCTGCTAATCCCGCGCGGCTATCCACATCCTACATGCTGGATTTCGTTGCGAGGTTCTCAATAAGATATGAAGGCCTTATTTCAATAGTGGTACAAGTCCATTACCTCCACTTTTCTGCCTATAATGCTTCTGAAATTAATGATCCAAACAAACAGAAAGAAAGGTTCATCTCTAGCAAAAAGCCATATGCTTGAATATTTCTGGTATCTCAACTGCAGATTTTTCAGCGCTCATTGAACGGACTCTATATCTCGAAATGAACAAAAATGGACTTGTATCAATATTGAAATAAGCCCTTCATATATGAGTTGAGATGAGGAGTAGAATTTGGTCACGTGCTGTAGGAAAGCGACCCCCTTTAGCCTTCCATGTATATAAATAAAAATGTAAACGTTCGTTTGTTCAAAATAGTGTCCCTCGAACTGATTGATGTTTGCACCAATACTGTCCTTCAAAGTAGTCACCAGCATTATGTAGAACCCGTTGCCAGCGATGTGAAAGGCGTAGTCCACCGTTAGCAGAGCCCGTTCTGTTGATGGTGCGAAAGGAGCGGTCTAAAGTTATGGTGATTCTCGTGTACGACTGTGATAGTATTATCCTAACGCACTACGTTCCTCCACGGTAGACCGTCAGTGCACAGTATTACTGTTCGTTTTTGGAGCATCACCTGCGACCAGCCGTTACCTTCATAAGATATTTTTATTTCGTCTTGGAGATCTTGGCCTGTTCCCATTTCTTCGGCAGTAACATTATTATTAACTATTTCTGTTAGTGGATCAGTTTCATGAGCCACACGTTCTTGCTTGCACGAAACGCACGGTTCTTCAGTATTATCAACTGATGAAGCTTTTGTAATACTACATTCTTTCACAAGACATTGTTCATTCGCTGAAACACTGTCCGTTCAAGTTAAAAACTTATTTGATGAACCCTTTTGCCGTAACTGTTCTTTTTAGGATGTCACACCTATGTTTCCTTTTTTTTGACGCCCAACAACTACTTACCATCCATTCTACATTGTAGTATGAAACAATTCACATACTCTGATAACACCAGACACAGACCACAGACTGCCTTCGTACTTCACACCTGACTGAGCTGCTGAACCAAGATACCGGAAACATTAGGACTCTTTACTCGAACCTGCTCACCCATGGATTAGCAGTGAAACCCCCACACTACTTGCTGACCTACATGGTGCACTTCCTTTAACAGACACTTTGTTTGCCAGCCAATGACATCAAACGTTTCTGGTATTTCTGCACAGGCCAGCGACCGGCTGGGACAGAAATGGAAATCTGTATTTTCGTTGGTTCACTGGCAGAACGATTGCTGCTGTTCAGTTTAACAAAAACTGGAATTAACAATGAATATGCTCTCGACAGCAGGACTAGCGTGAATGGAGCCTCTTAACATTCCAAATTTGCAGAATTTTTTGCTTTTAATAGGAAACCAGACTTTATTAAGTAAGAACAAATATTTACAGGGCTCATGGCAGGACACCCTGAGCTTGGGGTCCGCCCACAACTATGGCCCTGACCACGCACATGTCCCAGTGTGCTAGGGTCGCCATCTTAGAATGTGGTGTCATGCGGTCTGTGCCAGTATATCAAGGACCGTCTTGAGTCACCATTTCAGACTCTAACTTCATACAGGCTGGCCCAATATGCCTAGCTCGCCATCTTTTGTTCTTACTTCATACATACTGTCCTTGAATTTTACACCAACAAAACAATGCATCATCTTGAATTTCCTGCCACTCTATACTTTGGAAAGCCATTTCACTTCCACTGTGATGTCAGAAGGGTGGGGAAAAACATGTAGTGCCGTTGAGCTATGTTGAAATTCCTGACAATTTTTGAATTTCGCACAGCTTTTTGAATTTTCCACCATTTCATACAAGGTGCAATTGGCCTATGTCAGAGAGTGGGGGAAATTGGCAATGTTGCATGGCATCATCAATGACCTCATAGGAGGAGGGAAGGGGGGAAAGCTGGTAAAAACGTAGGTGGCCCAGGACACCCATAGACATACTGTTAGGATAAGGTGAGGTCAGTCAAGAAAGGAGATCTCACTCTCTTTGTACAGGCAACGAACATTATCACCTTTTTTCAGTTTTCCTCATCTCACAACACAGCAGCGATTTCGGCAATAAGAAAACTGGGAAGAAGAATATAACAAAAACGAATAATGCAACAGGTAACACATAGCAGGGATATTATGCTCATAATAATTATGTTATTACTGTATTGATTACCAAGGAAACAAACTTGAAGACAGTGTAATAGAAAGGGTAGAGAAAGTAAATGAATACGATATGGGAAAGATGATATTACAAGAAGAGTTTGACAAAGTACTGAAAGAGCAAAATCGTGACGAAACCTCTGGAGTATAAGACGCTCCCTCGGAATTACTGAAATATTTGGGAGAACGTACCGTGATTTCATAAGGTGTGCGAGATATATTGAAAGATCTTGTAGGACGAATATCAACAAAGCGTACTGCAACGTAATCGAAACAAATCAGAGATGTTGAAGTAATAAGTTTAGGTATTGTGATCCTAAAAGTAGTGCAATGCCGAAGTAAATGGAACATAAAATGTAGACTGGCATTACTAATACAGACGTTTCTGAAAAACACGGATTTTGTTAAAGCCAGATAGAGATTTAAGTGTTAGGAAGCCTAATCTGGAGGTATTTCCCTGGATTTGGCTAAGGAGAGAACAGAAGCTTGAGAACTGAAACTTTAGAAGGGCTGTGTTACTGAGGAAGGCTGATGGGTGGATCCGACAACTAAGAAGTACTTAATCAGAATGGAGCGAAAAGAAATGTGTTTCATAATTTGACTAAGATGAGGGATAAGTTATTGGAACACACCCTGAAGCAACAGGGAATGGTCTATTTCATAATTGATAGATCTGACTGGGGGTGGGGAAGGGGTAAGCACTGTAAGGCGAGAACAACGTTTGACTGCAGTAAGTGGTTTCAAATGGACGTAGGTTGCAGTTGTTGCACAAAATGGGCTACCATAGACTGTTGCACCATACTAGTCTTCAGATTGAAGTCCACACAATAACTAGAACACTATTAATTTTCATTCCTTGTAAGGAAATAAGATGCATCGATCTCGGTAGAAGTTAAAACCTCCCGAGAAAAATTTCTGCTCGCTTACGTTCACATCTGCTGAGCTCTGATGAGCTATGCTGTGAACGTGGGGCGCCCTTCTAAGACACAGATGATCAGTATTTAGATCCTGCAGCCCGTATTGCGACCAAGCACGTCTCTGCCCTGGTTGTGAAGCCTAAAAAGAACGATTTGCAGTGTCTCAGCATTGCTTGCAGCTGTCCGATATGTAACCAGCGTAACCCAGTTTATTGTGATGTTTTACATTGCTGAAAGTCGATGCACAGCACAACCACCTTTTGGAACGATACGGCTGTAGCTGCTCATTGCTTATGTTAATGTCTGCCCAGATGATCACCTTTCCAAGCAGTAATGCATGCTCATGATTCCACGTTTATATCTTCTTATAATGGCACAAATGTTATGGAGTAAACGAATGATGGAGAAGGCCGTTTACTGGTCTCAGGCAAAACTGGGGATACAGTATTCTCCATAGAACATGCAGGTAATGACTGACATTACTGGGTATTTAATTTGACATTAAACTGAACTGGAATACTGACACAGCTAAAACTGTCCCGGGTGTTGTACTTCATCAGAAAACAAAAAAACTTACGGTAACAGAAAACAGCTGCTCCTCGCGTACTACTTGTTTTTGCAACCGCCCCTAAGCTATGGTATAATGATATTGGGCAAGTCGCCTGGAACGAGAACAGTTTTTCTATTGCAGAAAAGAAACTATCCTATGTATGTATGGTCTGAAAGTCACATTCCCTCCAAAACTCGTTCAACTGAAACCATTATATTGATTGTCTCGAGTCCATATATTTCACACGCTCATGCACACCACGATCAGTTGATATGAACATAATACAAGATGACATATCCAGAACCAGGAACAAGAACTGCCTGAATACGCCATGGACTAGACTAAAGAAAATCACCATATAGGAATATCTTTTATTAGTAAATTACTAAGTGAGAAGAGGTAACTGAAAACTAATAAGTTAAAAAGGACAATAGAATACTGACTGAAATAAAGAAGCTATCTACACTGTTGATGACACTGTGAATAGAAAAGAAAGTGATCTAGTAACTTAATTATAAACAAACAGCTCCTGTCCTTGCTACTATTAAAAGTGTGTATATGGCAATTATGAGTAGCAAACTAAATTTAGCGTATGTAGACCTACCATCTGTAAAACTGAAAAGTGTTTTTGACTGTGTAAATAATGGGTGTTAGCAGCGATGCCCTCACTACACGTTCGTTGGACATTTTACTCTCCCAGACAAAGATTGTAAATAAGATAGTCTGCAATTATGTATGGGCCAACACAACCTGTATTTAAACAGGTAAGACATTCTATATTTATGTAAATGTGTATAATGCCCTATACAACTTGAAATTTGTCTGCGGGCTAATAAACAAATAGATAAATGAAAATAAACAAAGAACCTTCCTCTTTTTAGGAAATTCAGGAGGAGGGGAGTGCTTTTGTGATTTGCGATACCAGACTCCTCCTCGTTCTGTTATGCAGCGTTTCTTAAATTACAACAACTCATGATGAAAAAAAAATGAAAAAAGCAGAGATGTCACACGAGTTATGAGCCTGAAAAGAAAATATCAGTTGCGAAGATAAAGTTATTCATCGGCACACTTCCCTTTCTCCTGGCCAGTTGACGTGTGCTTTCTCCCCTTTCCTATAAAATCAAAGTAGAACGACCTTCAGTTCAAAAATGTATTAATCATTTCAGCAGTACGTAGATGCAGTCCGTTTTGTAAGGGTTCGTTGTGGTAAATAAAGAGGAATTTACCATTAAACAGATGGTATGCCGATCCATTCGATTCTCAGCTACGTTTAAGACAGACAGTTTTAATAAATGACTATCCAAAATGCATCGACAACTGGTGAGACCAATCCAAAGGCACCGAACTGAATGGCGACTGACTACTTTTACAGTAATAAAATTTCCACGTAAATTACAATATATTGGTGTCATAAAATAAGTGCGATTTCTTACATTGAACTTGCATTAATGTAGTCATGTTCACATAACACAAACATTTTCAGTTATCGTCCTTTCCACTCATATCCATATAATTCTTCAGCACTAATATTATAAATGCGAAAGTAACTTTGTTACGCTTTCACAAGCAAAACGCTGAACCAATTTTGATAAAATCTGGTACGGAGATAGCTTGAAAGCTGAGGGAGAACATAGGCTACTTTAGAGTGTGTGTAGTAAAACATATTGATTGATTTGAAGACTAGAACGCAAAATATGGAACAATAATTACTCTTTGAAAAAGGTATTTACTCTTGCGACTTTTGAACTTAATCGAATTTGTGAAAATGTTTTTATTATTTGGTATGTACTACATAATATGATTCAACGTAAAGAATACAGTGTTTAAACAATCCTCTACGTGTTTATTCCTTATTTCCATACTGATGTCAGTCACAAACCCGACACACTTTAGCCGCTGAGCGTTATGGACCAAGTATAACTTATTTGTTGCGTTTCATTTTGCGTGAATAGCTCGTGGTCCTGTGGTTACCGTTGCTGTTTTGCGATCATGGATATTTGGGTTCATCTCCCATCCGCGTCGTTTTTTTTTCTGCTCGCGTCTGGATGTTTGCGTTATCCTCATCACCATTTTATCATCATCGACGTGCATGTCACCATAGGGGCTTCAAATGAAAAGACTTGCACCGAGCTCCCGAACATCCCAAAGTCGGCCAATATAGCCATACGCACGTTTCATTTCATTTTACTGATACGCAAGAGGCGCAGTGGGCTCAAAGGGCTCTGAGCACTGTGGGACTTAACATCTGAGGTCATCAATCCCCTAGACTTAGAACTACTTAAATCTAACAAACCTAAGGACATCAGACACATCCATGCCCGAGGCAGGATTCGAACTTGCGACAGTAGCAGCAGCGCCGTTCTGGACTGAAGCGCCTAGAACCGCTCGGCCACAGCGGTCGGTGCGGCGCCGTGGGTAACAACGAGAACACGATGCTTATAAAATCCTCAACGTGTTTAATTCGTGCCAATCTACAATTCCATAATAATACTGTAAATGTGGAAGTAACTCAATCTGTTACATTTTCACGACTAAATCAATGAACTGGTACCCATGAAATTTGACGTGAGGCTGCTTGAACCCTGATGAAGAAGATAGACTACTTTACGGAGTATGTAGTACAAGAGATATATTGATTTGAAGAACATCATGCAAACTAGTCTTTGAAAAAGCTATTTACTCACACTCTTTTGAACTTCATCATATCTATGAATATGCTGTTATTGGTTGATATGTTCTACGTAATGTGATTCAACGTAATCAATACAATGCTTATTCAATTCTTCATATTTCAATGCTAATATCAGAATTATTAATTCTAAAAGTAATTCATTCTGTTACGTTTTCACGACTCTACCGCTGAACTGATTCCGATGGTATTTACTAAGGAAGACCAAACGCTGCTTTAGAAAGCTGTATCTTTTTGAGTATTATTAACATTTTTAAATATAGAATACGTGAGTGGCATGAGGACGACGCTGCCGTGATGGTCAGCGACCCTTACTTTCTGTAGATGTTTCCGTGACGGTGCAAATCCGATGTTACTGTGCGCGTGGTTTGTGATATTGAGTCCCTACACCACCTGGCATAGCTCGGGAGTTTCGGTAGGGATACAACAATAAAATCGGACGGTAAGCCCGAGAAAAATATTTAAATCTATTACTATAAGCCTTGCAAACGTAAGTCTGATTAAGTGTGTAGTTGTAAGAGAGCTCAAGCTGCGAAAGTTATGGAATCCAACAAGCCACAGAGCGTTCTCATGTGCGCCGGAACTTGGATGCAGAACCTCAGGCAGCCTTAAGAATTACAGAGACGCTAGAACAAGAGCTCAAGCTGCGAAAGTTATGGAATCCAGCAAGCCACAGAGCGTTCTCATGTGCGCCGGAACTTGGATGCAGAACCTCAGGCAGCCTTAAGAATTACAGAGACGCTAGAACAAGAGCTCAAGCTGCGAAAGTTATGGAATCCAGCAAGCCACAGAGCGTTCTCATGTGCGCCGGAACTTGGATGCAGAACCTCAGGCAGCCTTAAGAATTACAGAGGCGCTAGTAACAGTCACAAGTCCGTCGCACTTTAGACGCTGAGCATCACGCGGCTCTTACGACTTCTGCCGGCCGGTGTGGCCGTGCGGTTAAAGGCGCTTCAGTCTGGAACCGCGTGACCGCTACGGTCGCAGGTTCGAATCCTGCCTCGGGCATCGATGTGTGTGATGTCCTTAGGTTGATTAGGTTTAACTAGTTCTAAGTTCTAGGCGACTGATGACCTCAGAAGTTAAGTCGCATAGTGCTCAGAGCCGTTTTTTTTTTTTTTTCGTACAGCTTCTGTGACATTTGAAGACTGACAACGACGGCATCGTTTAAAGGTTGTTCAATAAATAGAGTCGTACCTTTACATGTGGAATATAGGAGGCATTTAGTGAGACTGCATTTGATTATGATCTATTAATTGACTATGTTAATCATAAATTGGTCATCATACAGGGATGGACAAAAACGTAGGCACCATAACGCATTAAAATGGAAGGGAGAAATGATTGATACGTGTTGCTCTGGTGGCCAAATCTCATATACAGCGACAGAGAAACCCCTAAAAACTCTATTTCCGCACGAATATAATGAATCGAGGCATTTTTAAATATGATTAGAAAATATAATGCACGCTTTTAAATTCGACTTGTAGCAAAATAATAGAAACACATTCATTATGTACCTACATACTAGCACTGCAGATATTTTTTATACATAGATCTCGACGTCGCTATATACACAGACGTGTCGTAAAATTACTAGCTTCCTTACTCACCGTCACTCACTGTAAAAGAACTACCGATATGCGAGCGAAGCTAGCAAACTATATAAAAAAGACGAATAAAGAATGGTGTCACAACACAACTCAGCGACGAGGCCTGGACGGTTCACATGACTTCGACAACTTCTGCCTGCTGGTGGAAAACAAACACTCGTATTTGGCAACTGCCCTAAATCAATCCCCGGATGGAACACAAAAATTAGGTTACTTCTACCTGCTGCCTTATTTGCAATGGTTTAAAAACAACGTTGGTTAACTTCCAAGAACGCTTGCAAGCGATATATATAGAACAAGATATCGCTTTTGTTTACAATGATCGGAACTACTACGACAAAAGACGAACTATGTGAATTTTGGGTTATAGCGTTGGCAACGACTAAAACAATACATGGAAATTGTCCAATGACGACATTAAATGTAATTTCACTTACCTTACTGGTCATCGATATCCTCGCCCTGGAAAATTCCGCATGATGTGTATGCTGACGGCTTCGTCCTTTTTTTTCGGTAGCTGAGGTACACTTTTGCAATATCTCTTAAGAAAATTGCCAGAATCTCACAGAGAACTTTTATACCACGTCATCCCTAATTCTGAAAGTAGATGCATTGGAAAATATGCAATTCATCTCGATCTTCCGGCCGTTCTTCTCTTTTGTTGGATGATTTCAGAGATATTCATAATCGCTAGATGTTTCGTGTGTACGCAGACGGATCACCAGAAGACACGAATTCAACAGAGTGATTTACCAACTCGTGGTGAAATCCCTCTTCCTTCAGAGTGTTGTATGATTTACATCCATCTGTAAGGCACCAAGGTTTGTTTAGTCCTGGAATACACTTCCACAATGAAACATTTTCTTGAGCCTCTTTCTATGCCTCCGAATACCCAAATATGTTCACTTTAGTTCTTGAGAAGTCACCCTTTGCCGTATTTTCGAGTTGTTATATGCGACTCATCTATTTCCAAAATCTTGTTGACACCACTTACTCGTCCACTGTCACTGATCAGAATTACGTAACACACATCTCGACAGAAACCGTAGTAGTCATAAACAGTGTTAATCGACAGTCAAATTTCATACGCTGTGTTTTCCTGTATATAATCTTTAATACAGCAGGTAACCAAGATGGTGTGCTGCTGTATTGTCCGTTTAGAATTATCAAGCTATGTGTTTCTCCTTATATTTGTTCTTCTGCGATATTTGCTACAATACAGCTCTAACGGTAACTCACAATCACTAGATTTTTAACCAAGTTTGACGCAGTTCTCCCCATAACAGTCTCCGCAAGTTATAGTGTCGTGATTTGGCAGCGAATGGCATTCCCAACAGAAGTCTTAAGGGGCTCCGCTCCGGAAAGGCTCAAAATCATGAAAAGTTCAATTTTTACTTTTTTGCGTGTTCTGAATCTGCAGACTATTACCTTTTAATAGATATACAATTTATTCAATTCCGAAGACTACAGCTATTTTTAAATTTTTTTTGAAATGTGTTCTACATGGGCGTGACCCACTGTGGCGCTGTTAAACTGCTGTCAAATGGTGTTATTATTAACGTCCGTGTTCATCAGGTACATTTTAGTGATGTGAGATAAAGTATGTGTTGTGGCTAACCTGTGATGGTTCAATATATATCGCTGGTGTGATTGTCGATTGTTTCATGTTTATTTACTCTATCGTTATCTCGAAAATATTCGTAATTAATTCTGTTTCTTGAGTCTCTGTTTTGTTGAAGTATAATAATGAGTAAAAGTAAAGTTATTAGAAATCCTCTGAAGGCTTTTAAGAAAAGGAGAAATGTTGGAAAGCCAAAGGTATGTGTTATTACTGTAAACAATAAAGACGATAACCAAGTGAGTGAACCTAACCTCTCAAGTACACCTGCCCATAGCAGTCAAAGTGGGAAAGAAAATACTTCACAGAAGAAGCTTGGTTCAATGAGTGAAAACTATGAATGTTTTATGGGCGAATCGGATGTGAATGAAATATTTGATATGTCGGTTCTCAAAGGAATTTTTTCAAACTGTGTAAGATGTATTCATTGTAGTGAAGTTGGTCTGGAACGCTCCATAATAAAGCATGTAGGACTTGCTAGTGAAATGCAACTGAAATGTGATAAGTGTTCATACATGACCATCTTTTGGAACAGTGTTGCAGTAACTGCAACTGAAGAAAATGGTAGCAAAATCTACGAACACAACAACGAGCGATGCTTGCTTTAGACAAGGAACGCCTTCGAGCTGCAGACAGGGCTGTAAAAAGTCTAGAAATACAAGCAAGAGTAAACAGGAGGAGGAGTTTGCAGAGGATGAAGATAATCCATCCTATGGACCTGGAATGCACTAAAAAGTTAATCCAATCTTTGTCGCTCGATTCCCAAAACTTTTATTTTCTCATACTAATTACATATTTTCTAAGGATCTTCCACACATATTTGTTTCAAACTTTCAGTAAATGTTACACAGTACCTTCTGCATAATTTAACACAGCCTTTTCCAAAAAACTGTATATTTTTGAATATATAAATAAAAAATTGCAAAAAAATGTTGAGATTTTTCATTACAATTGAAAAAAAATCATCTTTAATAACTGAACTAAAATTTTGTAAAATCCCTGTGTTAAGTTGTAGCCCATATTCCAATAAATAATCTGTAAAAGTTCAACTTCCTACCTCAAATACTTTGTGAGGAAAGATGTAATTTATAAGCGTTATTTTAACATTGCAAGTATAGGGCGTTCCGGAGCCCCTTAAACAGTTTGCAGCGGTATCCAGCCTTGGAATCAAATCCCACCACGTGGGACTAACACTGCTGGAAACTGTAGCTGCTTCGGTCGTCTCTACGAGATTACTGAAAAAAATATTCTTTGTCACTTATTATGTATCAATGCTGTCGCTCGATTTTTATTTTTTTTTATTATTATTATTTTTTTTCCGCTGATTATGTGTCTTGGTTGAAAACAAAATCGATAGCTTGCTCGGCAACTGTTGCACACTCGATATACATCGCTTGCAAGCGTTCTTGAGAATTACCTAACACTGAAAACACTGGTACAAAGAAAGAGACATAAAAGAAAAAATTGGACATAAAAACAAATATTTTATTTAACATTACACATACTAAAATATTTCTTGAAAAAACTGAATTTATTTTATATGGTCGTGCTCAAGTTGCTGCTGCTTTCCATCATACGCATTTAGAAAATCTACATTGCTAAATTCGCCACGTTTCAGTAACTCTAATTCTTGTTGCATGAAAGCTTGTCTGGTGTTTGTATCCGTTGTGCTCAAGTGGCCATTTTTGCCAGAATTATTTCTTATGCACATATTGGTTTCCGCATGTTTCAGACTTTTCAAAAATTTGAAAATAGTTGGGTGAGAGGACTCACACACGAAGCATTGAATCTCTTGACTCTCTCAAGCGTTAGTCATCCGCCACAACGATGGAGAATCCGCTGCCCAAATGTATGGAAGAAACAATGCATGTTCTTACTCATCGATGTAATTCTCCAAAATGTAATCTGTAGACTTCGTGAGTTTTTCGTCTTGTAGGTGTATGCTGACCAGTTCCCAAAAAAATATCGGGAACATCCTGGGGGCTTAAGAAACTAAGTCCAAAGGCTAGTGCAGCCACTGTCTTTTGTTACTGTTCTGGTCTTTGTACAACGACGGCAAACCAAGTTTTCGTATTTTTCAGCACCGGAAGCGTATAGGATAAAACACTGTTTCTTCAAATTTAAAAGACAATTTTTGTTAAGCCAAGGTCTGTAACGTAGCAATGTTCGCTATCCCTGGTAGCGGTGAGCGGAAAGGGTGCCGATGTCGCGTTGTTTTGGTTAATTTGAGGAATAAAAGTGAAATTTGTTCAAAATTTAAGAAAGAAACCAGCACAAGCTACTTGAAGTATAACAGAAATACCAGCTTGAAGTGCGATTCTATGCGGCGGATGAGAATTCAGAATCGGGCGTACCAACAGTCGTTGTACTCGAGAATCATTTGTCCGTTTTATACGTCTCGATTTTTTAAGTACCTGGGTATATTCTCTTGCTAGGTACCGCTATATATATATTTTTTTCCAATTTCCCAAAATTACGAGCATGCATGGTGACAACAGCGAACCACGTTGGGAAATTTGTCGCCATTACTCTCTTTTGCAAGTGCTTCCTAACCCATAAGTGTAACATCAGATTATATACTACCAGACTGTTCTGCAGTTAACGGCTTGAATAAAGACATACCTATGGTTATAGCTTTTGTAGCTTTGGAGAAAGCTGACGACAATGTTGACTGAAATAAATTCTGGAATGCGTTCTGTAAGTAACAGGAATAAAATAAAAGTAGTGGAAGTTATCTGCACCTTGTGCAGAAACCAGACTGCAGTTATGCGTCGAAGGATATGAAAAGCGAAGCAGTAGTTGAGAAAGGAGTGAGTGCATTGAGCAAGAAATAAAGGAAACCAAGGAGAAGATTGGAAAGGGGGTTAAAAATCATGAAGGGGACACTGTAATACTGTAAGAGACAATGAAGAACTCAGAAGATCAGTTGAACGAAGTGGATAGTGTCTATGAAAGAGGTTATTTGATGAACATCAACAAAAGTAAAACAAAAGCATTGAAATATTGTCGAATAAAATCAGATGCTGCTGAATGAATTGGATTGGGAAACGAGACGCTAAAAATAGTTGACGAATTTTTCTATTTGGGCATAAAATGAAGGCTGGAAATAACGGGAAAATAATTTCTGAAAAAGAGAACTTTGTTAATATCGAACGTAATTTTGAACGTTATTAAGTCTTTTCTGAAGGTATTTGTCTGGAGTGTGACCTTGTACGGAAGTGAAACGTGAATAATAAATTGTTCATACAAGAGGACTATAAAATCTTTTGAAATTTGGTGCTGCAGAATAAAGTTGGAGATTGGATGCGTGTATCGAACAACTAATGAGGAGGCGCTGAACAGAATTAAGCAAAAAGAAATTTATGGCACTGCTTGACTGAAAGGAGCAACAATAAACAAGACATATCGTGAGGCATGAAGGGATTCTCAATTTGCTGAAGAAAGGAAGTCTGCGAGGTAAAAACTGCGGAAGGAGATGGAGAGTGGCATAGAGAAAGCAAGTTCAAAAAGATGTAGGTTGCAGAGGTAACGCTGAGATGACCAGGCTTACACAGGACGGATTAGAGTAGAGAGCTGCTTCAAACCAGCCTCGAAACTGAAGACCACAACAAGAATATCGAACGGTTGCGATCGTTCGTGCCGACGCAGACACAGGGCAAGCTTTCAGGAGGACCGACATTCACCTCCCCTTCAGTCCATTTCTTCCAGGAATGGTTTCGCTGAAAACGTTACGATCGATTTCCATTCCATGCCAAGTTCCGTTGAATCCTCTGATACAACCCTAATGACATCGTCCATCGGACGTTACTGTAATCTTCCTTCACCGATCGCCAAGAGAAGTGGCGTAGGGCGCCGGTTCAAATCCCTGTCCGATCAACCAGATTTAGGATTTCCATTCTTTTCCCTAAACCGCCCAAGGCGACTACCTGGAGAACTCCTTTGAAAGGCCATAGCCCAATTCTCTCCTCATCGTTCTTTTATTTTTTATTCCTAAGGGACTAAAGTGCCGAGGTCATCTGTCCCTAGACTTACACACTTCTTAAACCAGGGGTCTCCAAACTTTTTAGTCCGCGGGCCACATTGACTCCTCCACGAAGTCATAAGGGCCAAGATCTACCTAGAGGGATTAAAACACCCTAGTACTCCATGATCACCGTAATGTAAGGCTAAAGGAAAGATGAAATCGCAAAAATCTAAGGTTGAGGGAATAGCTAGCACCGAATCGAACTACGATTTTTATTTAATTACATAATTTTGATTGGTGGACTGTATGTATTTTACAAAGTAATCAAAAGAAAGGGAAACGTCGCTTAAGAAGCATCTTCCATAATGATTGACTACTAAGGCTAGTCGCCGAAGTGGAGTCCATTTGAAAGACTTGCACCAGACTCGTGAGTAGAATAAAATGCAAAGAACTTTTTACTTAAAATGTTTTCGCCAAACTAGTCTGTTAACCATTCTATTATTATTTTTTTTTTTCACTATCGCACGGGGAATGGTCTGTCTGTTTGTTATGGA
Source organism: Schistocerca americana (assembly GCF_021461395.2). Taxonomy (NCBI): domain Eukaryota; kingdom Metazoa; phylum Arthropoda; class Insecta; order Orthoptera; family Acrididae; genus Schistocerca; species Schistocerca americana. The sequence goes on from NC_060121.1 coordinate 123,407,671, forward strand.
TAGGCAAAAGTTTAACCACGACCTTCCGCTTTGTAAAGATAGAGCTCCGACAATGTCGCAGTGTCTTGGTCGCGATAGGCCTCGAAACTCAATTGTTGGCAGTATAGGTTCCACCTCAAATATTTGGCGGGCCGGATACCGGGGATGTCCGGCCAGCTAACGCGACCGGTTTGCCGGCCCTCGTGGGCCCGGTTTAGACCCGCGGGCCGTAGTTTGGAGACCCCTGACTTAAACTAACGGAAACTAACTTATGCTAAAAACAACACACACACCCATGCCCGAGAGATGACTCGAGCCTTCGTGATGTGGCGCCTCAAACCGCGCGGCTCTCCTCACCATCTCTCAGTCACTAATGACCGCGTCGTCGACGGGACGTTTGACCGTAATCTTTCTCGCTTGTTGCCATATGGTATGGATTTGAAGTGCAAGTTTTTGTGTTTGCTTTAGTTTTGGTTCCAAACTCTTCGTTGTATCGATAACGCAACAGAGGGTTGTTGCCATATCGGATACAGATCCTGTCCCTTCAACTGCACTGCCGTCGGCTTGCGTAATGAGAGCCAGCCGTCTGTGACGTAACGGCTGTTGCTGCATGTTTGTCTGGAAGTGAGTCAAGCGGCACAAACAAACACACGAGATCGGAACTCCAGCAGCAGAAATGAGGCGCGTCTGACAAAGAAACACCACCATCATCTACACTTCATATTTTAAGAACAAAAAAGCACACTTATAACATATCAGCCCCATCAATCGATCCCTCGCGAAAATCTGTGCTATAATTCCGCAGTAGGGAGTTACAACATTTTGAAAGTACGGCTTAGAAACTTGGCGCGCACCGCTCCATCCTACTGTGGCTGCTGAATGCCCGAGAGCGAAGTACAGGCCTGTACAGTGATGTGAGTAAACGGTTTGTTTTCTTCGCATCGATGGACCAACAAGGAAAGTGCGGCACATGCAGGAGCGGCATGGATTTATTGTCAAATTGTAACGTCCAAACGATAAGGAACGACAGCTTCTCAAAGTCGGGAGTGGTAAGTATCATTACGCGCGGCTATTCCAATAACATTGGAGAGGAACTTCGGCTTATGCAGACACCTTTGTGGTTTGTTTTCACCCAGGCATGTTTCAGGACTTTTTATGCTATCTTCAGCTGGTTTGTTTATTTTCTTCTGCAAAACTGTAACATGTTAACCTTTGCACGAACGTTTGGTAAAGAATAGTTACCTTTGTAAAATGAGCTATTACTGTCAAATGTTATTACATTGGTTTACATCTATTACAAAGTTGAGACATGTGTCATTGATCTGAGGCATTCTATGTTGTTTATTTACAATACATCTAAAGTTTCTAGTTTTATAGTAAATTTGGAAATAAAGTGGATGTATGTAGTAGACCTAAAGCCTCTAGGATAAATATCCAATAGGTCTATGTGAGGTATGTAAACAAATACATGCATCCACTTTATTTCCAAATGTACTATAAAACTAGGAACTTCAGACATATCGTAAATAAGCAATACAGAATGCCTCAAATCAATGATTAACGTCTAAACTCTGTTCTGGATGCAAACCTATGTAAAAACATTTGCCAATAATGGCTTATTTTACAAATGTACATTTTTGTACCAAAAGTTTCTTTAAAGATTAACATGTAACAATTTTGCAGCAGGAAAATAAACAGACCCACTGAAGATAGCGCAAAAAGTGCTGAAAAATATATAGGTGAAAACAAAACTACAAAGGTATCTTGCATAAGGCGGATTTCTCTCCAGTTTTCATAACAAAGTACTGCAACATTCATAAGACGATTACTCCTCTAAGTTTTATACAAGGCAAAGAATGCTTATGGGACGAACATGTCCACTAAATACAGTTTGTCACAATCAACATAATACTTATTCAGGCATACATATAAACGAATATAACATATTGCAATGCAGGCGCTGCTACGTTTGTACCAATACACAGTCCACGTCTGTAAATCAAAACTACAACCACCTTTACAAGGTAGATTTAATTATTTATTATTTATTTAACAATTATTTAACATATTTCAAATCACGACAACAGAATACAGTGAGGTAACAATCGCCTTATCTATTATTAGAACATTTCTTTGAGGTAAGTGTTACGCTTAAAATACAAACCAGAAGTATCTTCTAAACAGTCACAAGCAATTTCCTCCACCTCTTTGTTGAACAACATGGGTACGTCGTCAATGATGGATGTATACCAACTTAGTCCTGTTGATTTTGCCAGTCTTCTCTGAAAATAGTTTACAGTAAACACTCAACATCTTTATTGTTGTGGTCTGAGCTTGGATGGCTGAGAAGTACTTCAGCTCATGATTAGGAAATGAGTTTCTAATGGTCCATTCGCGTTTCTAAAGAGATATTCGCTCTTGTATATCTTGCTGGGACCTGTAGAATTCAGTTGCCTCCATATTCCCCTAGTTTAGTGCTTGTATATGAAAACTCGTTTCATTTCACTTACGTAATTTAAATTTCGTAGATCTTTAGAGAGGGATTTCATGTCTATAACTCTCCAGCGTTCATCGAAGTTTCTTACTTCCCACTTTGAGTAGTATGCCACATTACATTCCTCTTTTTTGGAATTGTTGGAATTTTTCGTAGAACCCTCTCTAGTCTACCGGGAATTCTGTCGGCAGATAAGTAATTGCGTCTTCGTAATAATAATGATTAATATTAGTACTACGCAATATTGTTACGAGGGAGCACAAACTAATACTAACAGCTGCTCTGCGCGGCAACGTTTGGCCATAAATGGAGTGGAAATCACGTGACTGGATTTAGCGTCTCCTATTGGCAATATTGGACTAGTTGTTTTTTCGCATGAACTTTATCTGTGGACAATTTCGTCTCTGCTCTGAAGCACTGAAGCGTGCATTTTGACAGGCTTGTATATTGACACATGTTCGATTTCTGTTAAATTGCGTGATGTATTTAGATTCTGCGTATCCTATATGTACCGTTCCATTCCTTATCACACTTTTTTGAAACTGTGGACGTGGTCACCTTTGCATGTCACCTCCTCCTTTCAGTTTCGTTGCCATAGTTATAGACAACTTCACGAATGAAGATGTGCTAGTTACAGAGCAAAATAGTGGATGTGACGTCCGATGCTGCTTTATGTGAGAAAGACGATGACGATAGAGGCTGCCATATCACCACAGTCACAATCATCGAACAGATTCAGTTATACAACGGGGAAGAGCTTTAAGAACGATGAAGTAAGTCATATTGAGGCCTGCTGTGAAGTACCATGGAAGTCACTTTGCTGTCCGTAACTGAGGAAGATTGAGACGGCTGTCGTCATTTGGAAAAGTGGAAACAAAGGAAATCTGTCTTTCAGGGTCGTCAAGAGGAACTTTAAATTATTAAAACTCGGAACAGAAGACATTGCAATTTCTCTACTGACAATATCACAAGGTGAGCAAGATGCTATCAACTGCCGAATGCATTTCGCTTCCGCGTATTCCAGCAATTTGTCCTCAGTTTTAACAAGTCGGCACGACTTCTAGATGTCGATATGAAGTCCGGGCGGCGTAATAACATCCTTCAAATGCAATCTCTCCTTTAGAGGCAGTTATGTGCACCAGTATTTCGCCGGTCTTTGAGTACACTTTGTATCGAAGCGGCTGCACCAGTGACCAGGTAGACCACTTTGAACGTCCAGTGAAATACATTTTGAAGCTGGTAACGTGCTTTGTTCATTATCTCAATGTGCGAGTTTTTCAATCTGTAGGTGGTGCTAGAGAGCCATTTGCTTTGAACATTTTTATGTAGCGACCCACAAGTGCAGTTAAAATGAATGAATATGTCATTAAAGCCGTCGGCACACGAACCGTGCTGTCGAACGTTAACGTTGAGCGTGCCAAGTTCAACGTGCTGCTGAACGCTCAGGAACGATGCGACTTGTGCATACGGTACGTGGGCCCCAACGTGGTATACGCGATCACAACGCACTCCAGAGGCAGTTTGAGGGATGTTTCTAGTTCGTAAATCACACTGTTTGCCGGCCGAAGTGGCCGAGCGCTTAAAGGCGCTACAGTCTGGAACCGCACGACCGCTCCGGTCGCAGGTTCGAATCCTGCCTCGGGCATGGATGTGTGTGATGTCCTTAGGTTAGTTAGGTTTAAGTAGTTCTAAGTTCTAGGGGACTTATGACCACAGCAGTTGAGTCCCATAGTGCTCAGAGCCATTTGAACCATTTTTGAAATCACACTGTTTACTCAACGGGCGCGAGTAAAATTCCCACGTTAGCTCTATTAAAACGCACATTTCCTCCATCGTCCACGAAAAGAAAAGTACTTTGTCCAATCAATAAGGACACAGGCTTATTAAAGTTCCATTACAAACAGTGCGGTACAAATGTGGAATACTTCTCCGCGTAAGATAAACATTATTTCATCATTCCTACATTTTAGTAAAACCCCAAGGTCCGTCTTACTTGATCACTGTTCCCACCCAGTAGCAGAATCTTTGCAACATGTCAGTTACGAAGCGTAAAAGAAAAAGGAGCAAAATATCTTTATACAAGTAGCGCAAGCTGTCCTGTAGGTTAAGCCAATCGAACAAAGTCACCCCTCAAAAAATGTGAACTTACATGTGAATTTACATAACATCAAATATTATAGCATATACTTATATTAAACTAATAATAAAGTATCAGAACCTAATAAAAACTCGAATGTTAGGAAAAAAAATTTGGAAGTGTGAAGACGCGAACCACCACCTCAACTAAAACTCATTTTAGGTCAGAGACGTTACTTACTACACTACACCACCATGACGCTCAATGCACTTAATCGTGTTTTATTTGCCCTTGCTTCAAAAGTTAATCGTAGATAATTATGTTACTAATTGAAATTTAATTATAACAAATTGTACCAAGAACAATGCCTTCTGGGTGGATCTTCAGTGTGTCGCTGCCTTCAAATATCCTACTCTCATAATACGCAAGTTACAATAATTCTTTTGCCACGAATATGATGTTCCTCATTATTTTATTGGAACGAATCACTCAATTAACAACGGGTTTTCCAGTGATTCTCAATTTCCTGATACTCAGAAACGGCATATATACATATACGCTTGAAATGAATGCCAATATGGCGCCACATAACTCTGCACTTAAGGCAGACGTCTTGCGTGTGACGTAGGTGGCGTTGTGCCATCTCATTGGTCAACGCTCAGACGCACGCTCAGAATATCTGACATGCCAGATATTGCTCTGCACGTTCGGAAAGACTCCGGAACGTGCTATTCCACGCTATGACATCAGAAACCCGGCACGCTCAACGCCCAACGTTCAGATGCACGGTCCATGTTGCGATGGCTTAATAAGGAAGTAGCATAGTTCTATTATATTTTTAACATCGCTGCTTTGCGTTATTTTCTTGGGATTTTAAAGCTGCCACAGTAGAAGCGAAGCACATTTGCAGGGGTTGCGTTGTTCTTCTATGTGATTCACGTAATTGAATTGTAAATCTAAAATCGTTAACTTCAGTTCACAATAATTCTTCAGTTGCTTAGGTTTATTCATTTTGATATAATCGACGATCAAAAAGTTTCCGTTCGAGGGCCGTAAAGTCCAGAATCGGTAGGCCTGTCAGCCAAAATCGCCGTGAGCACTGAGGCAAACGTCCCACCGACGAACCAGGTTGAAGGAACTCATTTGGTAAGACAGCATGTCCTGCTGCTTGAAGGACTTCGTAACTGACTACTGCACATTCTGGCCCAAGAGGCGACTATGCAATGCCTTTTTTAACGGACCAAAAGTGCGATAATCGCATGGGGGCATATCAGGAATACAGGGTGGATGCTCGCGTGTCTCTCGCTGCAGTTGGCGTAACTTCCGCGTTTCGACGTTTGCGATATGGGGACTTGCGTCGTCGTGAAGCAGCAACGCCCCTTCTCCCGCACGACTCCATTACGGCGGTTTTCGACAGCTATGCTGCTTCATTCTCCGATGGATGTCTACCGTCGTTTGTCCTTCGGCAGACAAGAAAAGAATAACAGCACATTGGTCCTGTTTGGACGCATTTACTAAAAACGTCGCCATAGTCCACGTTTCTGCACGAATGCCACACCACCCTCTGTCCTACATGTCGATTCTTATACACGCGCATCAGAGTCGCGCTAAGTCGCATATACGCTGCAGCAACGCCCTCAAGCGGAAATTTTTTGATTGCCTCTTACAACTGATGCTGTCAAGTAGGGGGTGCCCCAGGGATCAGTGTTGGGGCCGCTCCTGTTCCTTATTTATATAAATGACATGCCTTCTAGTATTACGGGTAGCCTAACTAAAATATTTCTGTTTGTTGATGACACTAGCTTGGCATTAAAGTATGCTGTATGCAACATTGGCTCGGTTCCAAATAGTGCAGTACATGACCTAAGTTCATGACTTGTAGAAAATAAACTAACGGTACATCACAGTAAGACTCAGTTTTTACAGTTTCTAACACACAGTTCAACAAAACCTGACGTTTTAACTTCACAGAACTGGCATATGATTAGTGAAACTGAGCAGTTCATATTTCTAGGCGTTCAGATAACTAGTAAGCTGTCATGGAAAGCCCACGTTCAGGATCTTGTTCAAAGACTCAATACTGCCATTTTTATTATTCGAACGGTATCTGAATTGAGTGATCGTTCGACACGAAACTCAGTCTACTTTGCTTATTTTCATTCGCCTATTTGTATGGTATTATATTTTGGGGTAACTCTTTCGATTCTAAAAGGATATTTTTGGCTCAGAAACGGGCGGTTCGGGCAATAAGTGGTCTAAGTTCACGAACCTCATGTCGACCCCTGTCCACGAGTCTGGGTATTTTGACATTGGCCTCTCAATATATATATATATGCCTTACTGCCATTTCTTGTTAACAATATTAGCTTATTCCCAAGAATAAGCAGCTTTCACTCGATTAATACTCGGCAGAAATCAAACCTTCATTTGGATCGGACTTCCTTAACTCTTGTGCAAAAAGGTGTGCAGTATACTGCTGCATCCATTTTCAATAAGCTACCACAAGAATTCAGAAATCGTAGCAGTAATCCACGCGCTTTCAAATCGAAACTGAAGAGTTTCCTCATGGGTCACTCATATTCTGTCGAGGAGATTATTGATTTCGTTTATTTAAACTTATGGACTTACTTTTTTCGGGTTCATAAACACTTATTTTTATCTGTTATTACTTTTACGTTGTACTTTAATGTACTGACACGTTCCATGAGCTTGTAGATTTGCTCCTCAATTTGGTCCTACGGAAGTTTACGTGTAAATAAAATAAAAATACCAACAAGAGTCTGACAAAATACTGTTGGAGGTGCCTATTACGTGTGTGAGGTTGAGATATTACCTACTCGTGTTACGCACTTCTTTTTCGTTTAAAATAACACGTGTTCTCAAGCAGGACTTCAAAACACGTTGCGCCGGCTTGCCCCCTGCTCTTCCGCCACCTTCATGCCGCTGACACAAGGTCCTGCACATTACTTCACGGTCGGGCCGGCATTAAGCGGCTACTGAGGGGCGGAGAGAGTTACCAAACCGGTGCGCGCTAAAGCCTAAAAGCTGGACTTTCACCAGGTTATAACTACGTACGAGGGTCACTCCAAAAGAAATGCACACTATTTTTTTTTTAAATCCATCTTTTATTCTACATGTCTGAAAGTTTTACAGTGTGTAGATACATCCTTTAGGAACAATATTTTCATTTCTCTACATAATTTCCATCCCTCTCAACTGCCTTACGCCATCTTGGATCCAGCGCCTGTATACCTGCACGGTAAAATTATGGACCAACCTGTTGGAGCCACTGTTTGGCAGCGTGCACAAGGGAGTCATAATCTTCAAACCTTGTTCCACGAAGAGAGTCTTTCAGTTTCCCACAGAGATGATAGTCACATGGAGCCAGGTCAGGACTGTAAGGCGGGCGTTTCAGTCTTGTCCATCCGAATTTTGTGATCGCTTCCATGGTTTTTTGACTGACATGTGGCCGTGCATTGTCGTGCAACAGCAAAACATCCTGCTTTTGCCGATGTGGTCGAACACAACTCAGTTGAGCTTGAAGTTTCTTCATTGTCGTCACATATGCATCAGAATTTATGGTGGTTCCACTTGGCATGATGTCCACAAGCAACAGTCCTTCGGAATCGAAAAACACCGTAGCCATAACTTTTCCAACAGAAGGTGTGGTTTTGAATTTTTTTTCTTGGGTGAATTTGCATGATGCCACTCCATTGATTGCCTCTTCGTCTCTGGTGAAAAATGATGGAGCCATGTTTCATCACCTGTCACAATTCTTACATCCTGAGAACCCACCTGGCACAAACCTTTTTTAACGCCAACGCTTCCAGTATTCTGCAAACACTTCCTTCCCCTATCCCAACGTAGCGTGATAATTCGTTCACTGTGATGCGTCTGTCAGCAGTCACCAATTCGTTAACTCTTTGCACTTTGTTTGGAGTGTGTCCAGTACGAGGCCTGCCTCTGCGAGGACAATCCTCAATATTGCCGTGCCCGCTTTCATCACGTAACCTGCTTGCCCACCGACTAACTGTTCTGCGATCGACAGCAGCATCTCCATATACCTTTTCCAACCTCTTGTGGCTGTTGCCCACTGTCTCGTTTTCACAGCACAGGAATTCTATGACAGCACGTTGCTTCTGACAAACGTCAAGTGTAGCAGCTATCTTGAAGACATGCTGTGACGGTGCCACTCACGGGAACAGGTTGAACTAAGTTGGAAAACAAGCGGAAAGGATGTATCTACACACTGTAAAACTTTCACACATGCAGAATGAAAACTGTATTTTTACAAAAATAGTGTGCATTTCTTTTGGAGTGACCGTCGTACTATCAGAATTTGGTCCAAATAATAGCGCGGGATCGATTGCTTGGACTGATATCTTGCAAGTGTGCTTTGTTTCTCCTTAAAATTTGGGGTCAAGCTGGCGATGTTTCCTTATGAGTGGTGAAGGATGTAGTACATTAGGATGTAGTAAATTAGAATTAGAAGCTAACAACAAAAGGAACTAAAGGGAGATGTACAGGCAGGAGATAAAAATCAAGTAAATCAGAAGGAAATGAAACGAACGCATTGACAGAACGACTAGTGAAAGACTGCCTCTCAGAATCACGAGAGAAGCACCTACAAGAAGAAGTCGTTCAAGACCTGAAGGGCTCCAGGCCGGCAACACTAGAGTTCGGTAACATTTAATGAGCACAGGAAGAGCATTGGAAAAGCGTCAGGTAATCCTTTACTCGCATTCAGGTAACAGAATGTCCGGACCCTCTGAATGAACCACTGGGGATCGAATCTCTGGTTGTAAAATACCTCGTCAGGTCGATGGTTGCCATCAACTGGCTATAATCTCTGCAGGCTTACGTAGTGTTTCGTTAAGGTTCTCGAAGAGAAAAATGTGGCAAATAGAGATAGTTTGCGACCTGTTTATAGCAATTTTGGTAATGTACACTTAGTCTGCGATGGCTGTAAGTCCATTGCTGCATAGACCATTTGCACAATTTCTCTTGAAATGATGTGGAACAAGTCAGACTTCAGACTACCTATACGTACACTGGTCAGCCATAACATTATGACCACTGACTTACTGTGGATATAAACACATCCAGGCGACAGCAGCGCCACCTGGCCAGTAATGACTGCTGGTCAGGCACACACACGGCGCATGTAGTGTCAGTGAGCGTGCTGTCCTTGTGTGGAATGGGGAAGCCGCGCGATCTGTCTGACCAAGTGCAGATTGTGATGGCCCGGAGCATTTCGGGAACTGCACGACTTGTCAACTGTTTGAGGAATGTGGTGGTGAGTGTCTCCAACGCGTGGCGAAATCAAGGTGAAACAACGTCCAGACACCGTGGGTTTGGGCGGGCACCGCTCATTACAGATGTCAGACGTCGTAGGCTGGGCAGACTGGTAAAACAGGACAGGCGGGGAGCTATGGCGGAATGTGGCAACATTAACACCACGACATCGGCACCTACGGCTGAAATGGCCACGTGACCATCGGCACTGGACGTTGGCGCAGTGGCAGAGCGTTGCATGGGGTGATAAGTCCCGATACTTTCTTCATCATGTCGACGAGAGGGCGCGAATCCGTCGTCTTCCAGGGGAATGGGTCCTTGACATCTATACTGCAGGACGGAGACAAGCTACAGGCTGGTGCGGTTCCATTATGCTCTGGAAATCATTCAGGTGGGCTTCCATGTACGAGAGTAGAGCTTGTTCAAGGCACCATGATGGCGAAGGAGTATTGTACACTGGTTGGAGACCACTTACAGCCCATCATGACGATCGTATTTCCCAACAGCACTGGCATTTTTCAGCAAGATAATGCGCCATGTCACAAGGCCAGGAGTGTGATGGAGTGGTTTGAGGAACACAGTGGTGAGCTCTAATCGATGTGCTGCCCTCTCTCCCCAACTCCCACCCCCTTCTCGCCAGTTCTGAACGCAATCGAACACATCTGCGATGTAATTGAATCTGACGTCAGAGCTCATCGCCCCCCTCCCCAGAATTTACGGGAATTAGGTCACTCGCGTGTCCAGATGTGGTACCAACTCCCACCAACGACCTACTAAAGCCTCATTGCTTCCATGCCACGACCCGTCGCGGCTGTTATCCGTACCAAAGGTGGACATACCGGCTATTACGGAGGTGGTCATAATGTTCTGGCTGGTCACCATAATTTGTTTATTTTTATGGCTGACAATTTATAGAGCACTAAACACGAAAATAGTTTACATGCAGTAACAGATATGAATCCATCGGACAAAATTAGACCGAAAGAGCAGCGATCTCTCTCTATCTATATATTTCTAGCAATCCAGTTATCGATCAGACTCTAAAATACGAGATGTATCATTTCGGCGCCATTACATCGCCACCCCGAAATTTACACTACTGGCCATTAAAATTGCTACACCACGAAGATGACGTGCTACAGACGCGAAATTTACCCGACAGGAAGAAGATGCTGTGACAAGCAAATGATTAGTTTTTCAGAGCGTTCACACAAGGTTGGAGCCGGTGGCGACACCTACAACGTGTTGACATGAGGAAAGTTTCCAAACGATTTCTCATATACAAACAGCAGTTGACCGACGTTGCCTGGTGAAACGTTGTTGTGATGCCTCCTGTAAGGAGGAGAAATGCGTACCATCACGTTTCCGACTTTGATAAACGTCGGATTGTAGCCTATCGCGATTGCGGTTTATCGTATCGCGACATTGCTGCTCGCTTTGGTCGAGATCCAATAACTGTTAGCAGAATGTGGAATCGGTGGGTTCAGGAGGGTAATACGAAACGCCGTGCTGGGTCCCAACGGCCTCGTATCACTAGCAGTCGAGATGACAGGCATCTTATCCGCATGGCTGTAACGGATCGTGCAGCCACGTCTCGATCCCTGAGTCAACAGATGGGGACGTTTGCAAGACAACAACCATCTGCACGAACAGTTCGACGACGTTTGCAGCCGCATGGACTATCAGCTCGGAGACCATGGCTGTTGTTACCCTTGACGCTGTATCACAGACAGGAGCGCCTGCGATGGTGTACTCAAGGACGAACCTGGGTGCACGAATGGCAAAACGTCATTTTTTCGGATGAATCAAGGTTCTGTTTACAGCATCGGGATGGTCGCATCCGTGTTTGGCGACATCGTACTGAACGTACATTGGAAGCGTGTATTCGTCATCGCCATACTGTCGTATCACCCAGCGTGGTGGTATGGGGTGCCATTGGTTACACGTCTCGGTCACCTCTTGCTCGCATTGACGGCACTTTCAACAGTGGACGTTACATTTCAGATGTGTTACGACCCGTGGCTCCACCCTTGATTCGATCCCTGCGAAACCCTACATTTCAGTAAGATAATGCACGACCACATGTTGCAGGTCCTGTACGGGCCTTTCTGGATACAGAAAATGTTCGACTGCTGCCCTGGCAAAGCACATTCGCCAGAGCTCTCACAAACTCAAAACGTCTGGTCAATGATGGCCGAGCAACTGGCTCGTCACAATACGCCAGTCAGTACTCTTGATGAACTGTGGTGTCGTGTTGAAGCTGCATAGGCAGCTGTACGTGTACACGCCATCCAAGCTCTGATGACTCAATGCCCAGGCGTATCAAGGCCGTTATTACGGCCAGAGGTGGTTGTTCTGGGTACTGATTTCTCAGGATCTATGCACCCAAACTGCGTGAAAATGTAATCACATGTCAGTTCTAGTATAACATATTTGTCCAATGAATACCGGTTTATCATCTGCATTTCTTCTTGGTGTAGCAACTTTAATGGCCAGTAGTGTAATACACGCTTCCACGAATAACTATGTTAGAGTCTTTCGTTGCCCAGTTAGAGGAAGCACGTTGGAAGTTTCAGCAAACAGCTTTTTGCCTGACTGGATCTAGTGGGAAGTGAACTAACCAGCCCACGCCGGCTGGTCCCTCCAAGGACGGGAACAGGTTCTCTCTAACCGCGGTCTTCCGCCCCTGCCCACAACTAGAGCAGCTACCGCGCTGGTCGCAGTGGCCCATTTGGTCACCAAAGGACAGGAGAGAGCGAGCGACAGCCTAGAGCCAAGCAGCGCCACGGACCGCAGTTCGTCTAAGACGAGTTATAATTTGCGGGCCGACCGACCGACCTTGCGTTGGACAACATTACAACTCTTTTTCCTGGCCGGTGCTGTTGGCAGCGAACCCTACAACGAAGCGTAATGCATGCGCGCCTCACCGTCCTCTGCATAAGGATAGCTGCGGAAAGTGGTACAACACTGCAGGTGGGAGATTCACAAACCAGAAGAATTCACATTTTGAAAACGGTGTCCCCGCAGAGTACAAGGTGTGGATCAATCACTCGAAGGTAAAAGAGAGGAGACAGGTGTGAGTTTCAGCGAGTGTAATGAAAGGTCGCAGAAGTACACAATTGGAAAACCAAACCACGAAGAAGGAACTATCCGGCAGGGCCGTATTTAGGATCTCTAGACGCCTAGGCAGAATGTGTGGTTCAGAACTTTCCAGGGGAATCTCGTGACAACCAAAAAAATAACGCTTCAAGCAATTTTTGAATTAAAAGCCTGTAAAGCATTATTTAAGATTTATTCGTGTACGAGTGGGCGAGAAGTCCCCGTCCCCCTGTAACCCCTGTTTATTATCAAATGTTATTATGCAAGTCGATAGCTTTGTTACTTCTTATCAGCCGGCCGGAGTGGCCGTGCGGTTCTAGGCGCTACAGTCTGGAACCGCGTGACCGCTACGATGACAGGTTCGAATCCTGCCTCGGGCATGGATGTGTGTGACGTTCTTAGGTTAGGTTCAAGTAGTTCTAGGTTCTATGGGACTGATGACCTAAGAAATTAAGTCCCATAGTGCTCAGAGCCATTTGAACCATTAGAACCAGCGACAAAGTACGGGGCTGGCAATGACACATATTATGGGAGCGTTCCAGGAAGGATTTAAAAAGACTCCATAGCGAACGGCAACACTTCTGGATTAGGAAAGACGTGCTTTTGGTTTTGGCTGTTTTAAAGGCAGGCCGTGCAGTGCAAGGAAGAAGACACGAGAAGAAACATGTGACAGAGTCTCTGCTCCGATTGAACAATCTCCTATGAAGTCGACACCTGAACGTGCTACTGAACTTGGTACACCGAGGACAACAATGCGAGATCGCATGGAAAAAGATCTTAATGTCAGACCTTTCGACCGACGTTCGTAAACGAGTTATCGGATACAGACCGGAATGAGCGCGTTTTAGCGTGCCACGCTTTGTTAATTCAATTTCCAAGTGCAGTGAACCGTGCCAAGGTTATATTTTCACATCCATGTGCCATTTATCGCATCTCACGTGCTAGAAATATTGCCGTTTGGGCAAACAGAATCCTCATTACACAGTCGAGTTGGAAAGGAACCCGACGACATCACAATATCTGCTCCGATCGTATTTTTTGAAGGGTCTGTGAATGGCGCAAATCATTTATACAAGTTACAAACATGGTTAATAACTCAGCTTGAGGATTTACGAAAGGGATCTCACTGAACGCTTACGGTTGCAGCAAGATGGAGCGCTCCCTCACTGCTCTCTTGTAGTGCGCCAGTTCCTAAGTGAACACCCTCCAAGACGGTGGATAGGTCGTGGTTCATCAGCAGTACCAGCTCCCTTGAAATGGCCGCCAGGAAGTCCTCACCTCAGCGCACTGACAACTCGTTATGGGGTGTCACCAAGGCGCATGTATCTGCACGTCGTTATGCTGCGAACGAATAACTGCGCTATGCTGTTTAGGGTGCATTTCGAACTATAACATCGGACATGCTCAGAAATTCAGAAATTTGTCAAGAAGAGCACAGAGACGTATGAAAATGTGTTTATGACGTGGTGGGGAACATACTGATATACTTGACATTTACGTAAGTAAGTACTTGTGCCAAAAACAAATCAAATCAATTAGCTTTCGATACTACGAGGTACGGGGTTTCACGCCCACTGTACATCTACATACATATTCCGCAAGCTACCATATGGTGCACGGTGAAGGGTACCTTGTACGCTACTAGTGATTCCCTTTCTTGTTACATTTGCAAATGGAGCGGGAGAATGATTGTTATGTGCCTCCCTACAAGCCCTAGTTTCTTTCACCTTGTCTTAGCGATCGTTACGCGAAATGTACGTCGGCGGAAACAGACTACTTCTGCGGTCTACATCTACATGGTTACTCTGCAAATCACATTTAAGCGCCTGGCAGAGGGTTCATTGAACCACCTTCACAATTCTCTATTATTCCAATCTCGTATAGCGCGCGGAAAGAATGAACACCTATATCTTTCCGTCCAAGCTCTGATTTCCCTTATTTTATCGTGGTGATCGTTCTTCCCTATGTAGGTCGGTGTCAACAAAATATTTGCGCATTCGAAGGAGAAAGTTGGTGATTGGAATTTCGTGAGAAGATTCCATCGCAACGAGAAGCGCCTTTCTTTCAATGATTCCCATCCCAAATCCTGTATCATTTCTGTGACACTGTCTCCCATACTTCTTGATAATACAAAACGTGCTGCCTTTCTTTGAACTTTTTCGATGTACTCCGTCAGTCCTATCTGATAAGGATCCCATACCGCGCAGCAGTATTCCAAAAGAGTACGGACAAGCGTAGTGTAGACAGTCTCTTTAGTAGGTCTGTTACATTTTCTATGTGTCTTGCCAAAAAACGCAGCCTTTGGTTAGCCTTGCCCACAACGTTTTCTGTGTGTTCTTTCCAATTTAAGTTGTTCGTAATTGTAATACCTAGGCATTCAGCTGAGTTTACAGCTTTTAGATTAGATTGATTTATCATGTAACCTAAGTTAAACGAGTTCCTTTTAGCACTCATGTGGATGACCTCACAATTTTCGTTATTTAGGGTCAACCGCCACTTTTCTCACCATTCAGATATTTTTTCTAAATCGTTTTGCAGTTTTTTTGATCTTCTGATGACTTTAGTAGTCGAAAAACGACAGCCTCATCTGCAAACAACCGAAGACGGCTGCTCAGATTGTCTCCCAAATCGTTTATATAGTAGATAAGGAACAGCAAAGGGCCTATAACACTACCTTGGGGAACGCCAGAAATCACTTCTGTTTTCCTCGATGACTTTCCGTCAATTACTACGAACTGTGATCTCTCTAACAGGAAATCGCAAATCCAGTCACATAATTGAGACGATATTCCATAAGCACGCAATTGCACTATGAGCCGCTTGTGTGGTACAGTGTCAAAAGCCTTCCGGAAATCCAGGAATACGGAATCGATCTGAAATCCTTTGTGCCAGTCGTCCTAATTTCCTCGATGGTGTTCCGCGGGAACAACGTTTCCTTCCATACACGGATTTCCATTTAAATTCACGAAGCGTCTCCATAGTACTTGCGTGTTGAACGAACCTACTGGTAACAAATCTAGCAGCGCACCTATAACTTGCTTCGATGTCTTCCTTTAATGGACCTATAGCGGTCGAGAACACTCGAGCAGTACTAAACAATGGGTCGCACTAATATTCTATATGGGGGCTCCTTTAGAGATGAACCACACTTTCCTAGACTTCTCGCAGTAGATCAAAATCGACCATTCGCTACTACCTGCCTTACATACTTATTCCATTTCATATCGCTTTGCAACTTTACTCTTAGATATTTCACCGACGTGAGTGTATCAAGCAGCACATCACTAATGCAGTTTTCGTACACTACAGGATTGTTTTTCGTAATTATACGCCTTGTATTTTTCTACATTTAGTGCAGGTTGCCATACATCATGTCAAACGAGAAGTTCTGTCTTAAGTCATTCTGTATTCTCCTACAGTCACTCAACGACGACACTGTCCAATATACTACAGCATCACCAGCAAACAGATGCAGGCTTCTGTTTACCCTATGCGTCATATCGTTTAAGTATACAGAGGACAATAGCGGTCCTATCACACTTCCCAGAGGCACTCCGGACGACTGCGGCTGCGTAGCTGTTGAACATCCGTCGTCCAGGACAACGTACTGGATTCTGTTACATAAGAAGTCTCCCAGCCACTCACATATCTGAGAAGCTATTCTGTATGTTCGGACCTTCGTTAGCAATCTGCAGTAGGGCACTGTGTCAAACGCTTTCCGGAAGTCTATGAATATGTAATCAGCCGGTTGCCCTTCATACACAGTTCGCAGTATATCGCGCGAGAAAAGCGCAAATTGAGATTCGCATGAGCTACGATTTCTAAATCCGTGCTGGTCTGTAGATATAAGCTTTTCTGACTGAAAAAAATGTGTTATATCCGAATCCTGCGGGTCCTCTCTTTTACCCTCCTTGCTTATGGGAGGAGTCACCTGCACCTTTTTCCACTAACTTGGGTCATTGCGCTAGAAGAGAAATTCGTGACAAATGCGAGCTAAGTAATGCAGAAGAGTTATCCCTGTAAAATTAAATTAACATTATATCCGAACCTGGTGAGTTATTTGTTTTTAAATCTTTCAGTTGCTTCTCAACGCCAGGGATGCCTATAGATGTGTCCTCGGTCTGTGAGGCGATCAAATGATAGTATGCTTCTACGATCCCCATGCATGAATGATTTTTCAAACGCGAAATTTAAAACTTCAGCTTTCTATTTGCTGTTTGCCGGCGAGTGACTGGATAGAAGCCGTCGACCAGATTAGTGATTTTACGTAGGACCAAAATTTTCTTGGCAAGACCTTTCGCTATGACGGTGGAAATTCTATACTTCGGACATCGACCTTTTTATAGACTGGCGAGTATCCACTAACTTTTGTCTGTCGGTGTTTCCGCACCCTCTTTTTGAACCGAGATTGCAACAATGTCTGCTTACTCAGTATTTTTCGGATTTTGCTATTAGCCCACGGTGGATCTCTTCCTCCCTTAGTCCACTTACCCGTCACGTGAGTCTCCAAAGTGCGATCTACAATCAGTTTAACTTTCGTTCATAATTTCCCATAATATTGGAAGTATTAATTAATTTTATAACATTTCTCTATACAATTTATGATTTAATGAAATGATGAGACTAAAAAACGAAAAGAATTAAAAATCATTAAGGTATTGTACACGAAATATTAACATGGCTATGAATAAAAACTTTTGATTCACTTCCACGCAAAAAGCAGAACTTAAATTAAAAAAATATATTGTAACTACGACCAAACGTGCTCTTAGGAGAATGCAGTGTAACAAACGGAATGTAACAGCGAAGAAAATTTTGATTACACTTAGTTCAAACACACTATTTACCCCAACAATCATCCTTAAAATGAAAGTTTCAGATAACCTTGTTTGCTAATTGGTTCGCACTTACGCTTAATGCCAATGAATCTAATTGTAATGTATTCGTAACAAAACGCTGACGACGATGCCTTTAGTTTGTTATGACAGCACTAGTCGGTGAGATATCTTTGAGACGCTGTGGGTCGTAAGACATCTTGTGCGTTTTCCGCTGTACCCCGTTAACGAACAGAGCTGTCTGGAAATGGTGTTACCCAGCTTCAAGAGCTCAAGAAATCACGTCGGGTGACAGGGTCGAGGATTTTCCTTGAAATCGAACTCATTTCAAACTACTAAAATTCCTCTAACCATTCTTTTAAGTCTTGCCGATATTTCCATCTCAAGTGTCACCTTTGTCCCTGGCGCCACGGGATTTCAGAGGTATATTCTGACGTCCTAATTCATATATGTTGCTCACTGAAATATTCAAGCGAATAGGTCCATGCAAATTAATTATGTTAATATATTTTACTATTCGAAGAGGGTGACTAATATTTTCATTTTAAATTTGTGCAGTGCGAATTTATTTGAGATGCGTGCTTATTCAATCCGAACCTTGCCCGCATCTCGTGGTCGTGCGGTAGCGTTCTCGCTTCCCACGCCCGGGTTCCCGGGTTCGATTCCCGGCGGGGTCAGGGATTTTCTCTGCCTCGTGATGGCTGGGTGTTGTGTGCTGTCCTTAGGTTAGTTAGGTTTAAGTAGTTCTAAGTTCTAGGGGACTTATGACCACAGCAGTTGAGTCCCATAGTGCTCAGAGCCATTTGAACAATCCGAACCTTCATCTCCTATAATTTTTACCCTTCATCATACAGACGCATCTATCTGTTCCCAAATTAAATATTCCATAATGCTTGGGGATATGCCATTCTAACCTGTAGTCTCTTTCGCCCAAATTGTCCTGTAAGATACTTTTAACCCCGATTCGAATCAATACCGCTTCATTAGTTAACCGATCTACGAATCTAAGCTTCAGGATTGCTCTATAGCACCACCTTTTAAAAGCTACTATTCTTTTCTTGTAGTTTCTGTTCATTGTCCACGTTTTTTCTCTGTACGGTTACACTACAAAATAATGCTTTCAGAAGACTTCCTAAAACTTAAAATTATGTTCGATATGAACGCGATTCTCTTTTTCGAAAAGTCTTACCTTGCTATTTTCAATCTGCATTTTATATATTCTTTGCTTGTACTATCATCTTTTAGTTTGTTCTCCAAATAGCAAAACTCATCTGACACTTTCAGCGTATGAGTTTGTAATCTAATTCGCCAGCATCGACTGCCTTAATTCGACTCCATTCCACTATCGTCGTTTTTCTTTCGTCTGTGTTCTTCCTACAGCTTTTTTCAAGACACTGCCCTTAATGATATTATGTCTAGGTATAAATGAAATTCACTGAAGAGCCAGAGAGACTGGTACAACTGCCTAATATCGTGTACGGCCCCCGCGAGCACGCAGAAGCGACGCAACACGACGTGGCATGGACACGAATAATGTCTGAAGTAACGCCGGGGGGAACTATCACCATGAATGTTGCAGGATTGTCCATAAATCCGTAAGAGTGCTAGGGGGGAATAGATCTCTTCTGAACAGCACATAGCAAGGCATCGCAGATATGCCCAATAATGGCCAGCGGAAGTGTTTAAACTCAGAAGAGTGTTCCTGTAGCCACTTTGTAGCAATTCTGGACATGTGGGGTGTCGCATTGTCCTACCTGAATTGTCCGAGTCTGTAGGAATGCACAATGGACATGAATGGATGCAGGTGGTCAGACAGGATGCTTACGTACGTGTCACCTGTCAGCCGTATCTAGACGTATTAGGTATCCCATATCACTCCAACTGCACACGTCCCACACCATTACAGAGCCTCTACCAGTTTGAAGAGTCCCCTGTTGAAATGCAGATTCATGAGATTGTATCCACACCCGTACTTGCCCATCCGCTCGGTACAATTTGAAACGAGACTCGCCCGACCACGCAACAAGTTTCCAGTCATCAAAAGTCCAATGTCGGTGTTGACGGGCCCAGACGAGGCGTAGAACTTTGTGTCGTGCATTCATCAAGGGTACAAGAGCGGGCCTTCGGCTTCGAAAGCCCATATCGATGATGAAACTTCCTGGCAGATTAAAACTGTGTGCCGGACCAAGACTCTAGCTCGGGACCTTTGCCTTTCGTGAGCAAGTGCTCTACCAACTGAGCTACCCAAGCACGACTCACGCCCCGTCCTCACAGCTTTAATTCCGCCAGTACCTCGTCTCCTACCTTCCAAACTTCACAGAAGCTCTCCTGCGAACCTTGCAGAACTAGCACTCCTGGAAGAGAGGATATTGCGGAGACATGGCTTAGCCACAGACTGGGGGATGTTTCTAGAATGAAATTTTCACTCTACAGCGGAGTGTGCGCTGATATGAAACTTCCTGGCAGATTAAAACTGTGTGCCGGACCGAGGCTCGAACTCGGGACCTTTGCGCACACTCCGCTGTAGAGTGAAATTTTCATTCTACATATCGATGATGTTTCCAAGATGCTTCTGCAGGTGTGTGTAAAATGAATGTGCGCAACGGAAAATATTGAACACGAAAATGAAGATTTGGCCCTGTCTGACTACACCCTGAAGCAGATCTTAGGATCTCTAAATGGTAATATTATCTCCTCCTTCTTGTCCTTTAATATATAAATTATAACATAAACATAAATGAATGATTATGAGAACTAGTACTGCAAAATGATAAATGCTGTTTCTGCTTATCCATTTATTGTAGATTAAAACCCATTTATATATCACAAACGTTTACATATCAATGTCCAAAGGACATAAAGAGATACAAATAAACTTCCTAACTAATGTGACTATCAATTGCCCAAATCTGTCCCTTTTTATGGCTACGCGATCTAATACACTACTGGCCATTAAAATTGTTACACCGCGAAGATGACGTGCTATAGATTCGAAATATAACCGACAGGAGGAAGACGCTGTGATATGCAAATGATTAGCTTTTCAGAGCATTCACACAAGGTTGGCGCCGGTGGCGACACCTACAACATGCTGACATGAGGAAAGTTTCCAACCGATTTCTCATATACAAACAGTAGTTGACCGACGTTGCCTGGTGAAACGTTGTTGTGATGCCTCGTGTAAGGAGGAGAAATGCGTACCATCACGTTTACGACTTTAATAAAAGTCGGATTATAGACTATCGCGATTGCTGTTTATCGTATTGCGACATTCCTGCTCGCGTTGGTCGAGATCCAATGACTGTTATCAGAATATGGAATCGGTGGGTTCAGGAGGGTAATACGGAACGCCGTGCTCGATCCCAACGGCCTCGTATCACTAGCAGTAGAGATGACAGGCATGTTATCCGCATGGCTGTAACGGATCGTGGAGCCACGTCTCGATCCCTGAGTCAACAGATGGGTACGTTTGCAAGACAACAACCATCTGCACGAACAGTGCGACGACGTTTGCAGCGGCATGGACTATCAGCTCGGAGACCATGGCTGCAGTTACCCTTGACGCTGTATCACAGACAGGAGCGCCTGCGATGGTGTACTCAACGACGAACCTGGGTGCACGAATGGCAAAACGTCATTTTTTCGGATGAATCCAGGTTCTGTTTACAGCATCGTGATGGTCGCATCCGTGTTTGGCGACATCGTGGTGAACGCACATTGGAAGCACGTATTCGTCATCGCCATACTGGCGTATCACCCAGCGTGATGGTATGGGGTGCCATTGGTTACACGTCTCTGTCTCCTCTTGTTCGCATAGACGGCACTTTGAAGATTGACGTTACATTTGAGATGTGTTGCGACCCGTGGCTCTACCCTACATTTCAGCAGGATAATGCACGACCGCATGTTGCAGGTCCTGTACGGGCGTTTCTGGATACAGAAAATGTTCGACTGCTGCCCTGGCCAGCACTCTCACCAATTTAAAATGTTTGTTCAATGGTGGCCGAGCAACTGGCTCGTCACAATACGCCAATCACTACTCTTGATGAACTGTGGTATCGTGTTGAAGCTGCATGGGCAGATGTACCTGTACACGCCATCCGAGCAGTGGACTCAATGCCCAGGCGTATCAAGGCCGTTATAACGGGCAGAGGTGGTTGTTCTGGGTACTGATTTCTCAGGATCTATCCACCCAAATTGCGTGAAAATATATTCACATTACATCCCGTCCGGCCACCGCTGTATTGTGCTTCAGCGCTCAGGTTCCCCGACTTTCCGTCTTGGCTACTTCCTGTGTTAAGCAGGACCAACACATCTGTGTGGGCTTTTCCACCCACGGGTTGAGTTACGCCTGCTGTTTCATTTCCACTGGCGTTCCAGCAATCATTCATTACGCCGTTTTGATAATAGAGGCACTCCGTCACCTTTCATGCAATAAGCGTTAACAACTATTCACAAGGCGTACACGGCAGCCAGCCGGAGTGGCCGGGCGGTTCTAGGCCCTTCAGTCTGGAACTGCGCGACCGCTACGGTCGCAGGTTCGAATCCTGCTTCGGGCATGGATGTGCGTGATGTCCTTAGGTTAGTTAGGTTTAAGTAGTTCTAAGTTCTGGGGGCCGGTGACCTCAGAAGTTAAGTCCCATAGGGCTCAGAGCCATTTG
Source organism: Schistocerca americana (assembly GCF_021461395.2). Lineage (NCBI taxonomy): Eukaryota > Metazoa > Arthropoda > Insecta > Orthoptera > Acrididae > Schistocerca > Schistocerca americana. The sequence goes on from NC_060121.1 coordinate 123,430,111, forward strand.
ATTTGCACATGACAATGTCAGTTGTCTTTAAATATTCATATATACGATGTACAACCTATCAAATTATACCTAATTCCAGTTGTAAATCACGGCAAAGTATGTAGATGAGTGCTTGTAAGGTGCCAATTACAGCCACCTTACACGCTGACACTTGTTGATGGCCCAGCACTGAAATCTCCAGCAATTTGCGGAAGGGTTGCACTTGTGTCACGATGAACGATTCTCTTGAGTCGTCGTTAGTCTCGTTCTTGCAGTATCTTTTTTCGGCCGCAGCGATGTCGGAGATTTGACGTTTCACCAGATTGAAACTTCCTGGCAGATTAAAACTGTGTGCCCGACCGAGACTCGAACTCGGTCGGGCACACAGTTTTAATCTGCCAGGAAGTTTCATATCAGCGCACACTCCGCTGCAGAGTGAAAATTTCATTCTGGTTTCCCCAGATTCCTGGTATTCACGGTACACTCGTGAAATGGTCGTACGCCGAAATGTCCATTTCATCGCTGCCTCGGAGTTGCTGTGTCCCATTGCTCGTGCGCCGACTACAAAATCACGTTCAAACTCACTTAAATCTTGATAACCTGCCATTGTAGCAGCAGTGACCGGTCTAACAAGTGCACCAGACACTTGTTGTCTTATATAGGCGTTGCCGACCGCAGTGCCGTCTCTGCCTGTTTAGATATCCCTGTATTTCTTTGGCGCTTCAGTGTATTTTCGATGACTTAGTTTCAACGTGTAGAGCGTATTTGGAAGCACTGACATCTTTAAAACGTCCTTCGGGGTTTAGAGAACCGCTAATGAAGATACCCAACCGCTTCTATTTTCCATCTCCATCTACAATCCGCAATCCACCTTAGGGTGTGTGGTGGAGGGAAATTTGTCTACCACAGCCACCTTGTTCTCTGTTGTAGTCTCGAATGGTGCGCTAGAACAATGATTCTTGGTAAGCCTCGAATCCCTAATATTAAGTTCGCGAAATTTTCGCGATATAAATGTAGCGGGAAGCAACATCTTGGGTGCCCTCTAGGAAACTACGCTAACGTAATTATAACAGTAAATTACACTTCGATGTGCATCGTCTCTTTTTTAGCGTCTGCCACTAGATTTAGGTGACCATCTCCGAGCCATTTTCGCGCTTACTAAACCCAAATACCTACTGTGAACTACAAATAAAATAATGACAGTCGATAAATAAACAAACACATAGCAACTGGAATACCAACATGCAAAACAAAAACGCTACAAACTTATGCACCAACTTAACAGTAAGCAAATACCCACCCAAAAGAACTGAAGATGCAATGCCATTTGTTAACAACTACTCCAACTAAAAAGTCCTGCATACTTCTATAACAGTGGTAACTCACAATAGTGAGCCGAATTGTGTTGACCTGATGCAATAATCAAGAGGTGAGAAGTCAATGTTAGCATTAACTTTCACCACTTGTGCGAGGACAGCTCAACGATTACAACAGCTGTGTTCCTGTCTGCGTAGACGGTTTGACGTCCTCTACTGCGGCGGACTGGAGCACACCCCGCTCCAGGCTGGCTTTCATTGCCTGAGGACCACAAACATCTCAAACATCTCAGCCCCATATCGGCATGTAAACGCCGTCGTTGGAGAGCTAACTGGAGAACTGTAGCGTTTGCAGAAGAGTTCCTCTTCACCGCGTCGCGCAGTGGAGGATATGTATGTGATGGACACTATTGTGGCGACGTCTGTCTGTTGGGTCAACGAATTTAAATTTCATTGGGTGGCTATACGTCCACCATGTTTGAAGTAAACTGAATTCCCGTCAGCTATTTCATCTATAGGCAAGAACATCGTCTGCTGTGCCACCCTCCATCGAAACTGAATTTCTATAACTTTATGGCAACTTTATTTTTTTCTCAAAAAACAGTAAACAAGCGTGATTTCTGTGTACACTGGCAGCAACAAAGAAAGATTTAGTCGAAACATGGATAAACTTTTCGATGAAGATAAAATTTTCGTCCACCCACAATAACTTCTTGTTGCTCACATATTGGACGTAAATCAATGCAGTTAGAGCAAGTACAACCTCAAGATAGTGGAGTAAACTTCGAAATGCATTGTAGTTAGCTAACAGAAACGGTGAGTAGCGCAGAAATTCTGTATTTTTGTTTGTCTGAAAATATGTAAAAGCAGTATATTTATTAAATTACAGACTTACTATGTGCTACTGACGACTCATTAAGAGTTTTACTGATCGACTGTCGAAAGTCAAAAGGAGCGTCTGATCATTCGTGTCGTAGATATATTTCTCATTGAAGTGAAGTGACCGGATGCAGATCGTTGTACTTGGGAAACATTTGTCCCGTTTCAAATTTGTGACCCATGTCTTTGTTTACTCCTGTCACTCGATTTGTGCAATTGAACGCTGAACACACTTTAGGCATGTTTAATTTATATTTCGCTAGGAAAAAATGGTTCAAATGGCTCTGAGTACCATGGGACTTAACCGCTGAGGTCATCAGTCCCCTAAAACTTAGGACTACTTAAACCTAACTAACCTAAGGACATCACACACATCCATGACCGAGGCAGGATTCGAACCTGACCGTAGCGGTTCCAGACTGTAGCGCCTAGAACCACTCGGCCACACCGGCCGGCATATTTCGCTAGGCAAATTGCAAAGAAAAATTAAACGATTCATCAAATAAAGCACTTCACTTTACACACAAACGATAGACTGCCTCCTCTCAATGTTCTGACCACGGACAATCTGAACATAAACTCTTACATCAAGGACGTTAAAAAGTCTGCGATACTGCCCCTTCGTCAGGCAACTGCTTGGTTAAGTTTCAGTCCTTCAGTCCGTCCACGTGTGGGGAAGAATGCACGTTGCCTGAGATGTTGAACATTTAACATGTGTAGAATATGGTTGTTCCACAATTCCTATTCACGATCCACCTGAATGTTCAGTGGATTCGTGGGCAAAGCTCGTCGAGAAGATCCGTCACAAACAAATCCAAGCTCTCTTTGATGCAACATCGCGACATTTAGTGCCTAAAGGTAGCTTCGGGAGTACCTCAAGGAACCTAAGAAATAACGAAGTCCCAGGGAAGGATGTGGATCGTAGGTGGCAAATGTCTCGCTCATGCGCTTCTCGCAGGTGCCTGGTCTTGGGGGAAAGTGAACCTCCGAAACCTCTCCGTGTGTCCTACTACGCCTTTTACATAAGGAAATCAGTAGCTGCAGAGGGATTTCCTTGGTACTAGTCATAAAATTCTGTCCAAAATTTTACACAGCAGACAAGAAACAAAACAGTCCGTCTAACTGGTGAGTATCAGACAGGATTTACACTGTTCAACATACGGGAAGAATTGAAATTAGATAGAAAAAGAACAGAACTGATCAAACATCCAGCAACCAATCCTACATAGGAAGTTAGATTCTTATATACAGTTTCAGAATCTGCTGACATTAAAATACAGCTCCCATATTGGACAAAACGATTAAATGAAACTGTCTAGTGACTAATATCGAAAGTTCCCTGAGGCTGCTCGCGGGCGATGCTGTTATCTACAGGAGAGCAGCGAAATTCCGGAAGACTTTCAGAGATTCAATGCTTGGTGTAGGGATTGGCAGCTGATTCTCAATATAAATAAATGTCACGTATTGCACATAAACTGGCGAAGAAATCTAATGCTCTTTGATTACACTATTGACGACGAACGACTGGGAATGGCAACAACCGTGAAGTATATAGTAGCAACCGTCTGCAACGACCATATAAACGTAGGTACAGAAAATGCAAATATTTAGTATCAAAAACAGTCTTGATCACAATTTATTTATTACAGTGACCGGTTTCGACCACTACTGTGGTCATCTTCAGACCAATGAGTGAGAATCTCCTTCTGGTGGTGATTTACCACCAGAAGGAGGTTCTTACTCATTGGTCTGAAGATGACCACAGTAGTGGTCGAAACCAGTCACTGTAATAAATTGTGATCAATACTGTTTTTGATAGTAAATATTTGCAGCACATTGATCACTGTTCACCCCCACAATGTATTCAATAGAAAATGCAGATGAGGCGCTGCGATTCCTATGAAGTATCCCAGGAAAATGTAATTTATTCATAAGAGAAATGGCCTACATAACTCACGTTGGACCGATTTTTGATTATTACTGGCAGTTCTAGAACCCTCAGCACGTACAGAGGTTGGACAGAAATATGCACTGACGAGGAGTGTGTGTGCCTGAGCGTAGAGGCAGGTGACAGCCCAGCCTGCAGGGTGCGCCGGCGTGTCTGGTCACGAACGGCACCTGTGCAATGTTCTCAATACGTTGCAAGTTTCAATCGTGGTCAGAACAATGTGAGTGCGTTTTTGCATGGCCATCCTTTTTTACTGGAGATCTTGGGGACCACGGCTGTTGACTATCGTAAGAAAATGAAACGCCTACAGCCTGCCTTATGGTCTTATTTATTGTGTAGCTACTAGTTTCGGGATTCAATGCGCATGAAGATGGCGCATTGAATCCCGATATATATATATATATATATACGCTGCATCAGTGGCTAAAATAACTGGTTTAGACAGACAACTGACAGTTCATGGTTGAAGTACTGACACCACAGTTACAGGTAGTATGAGTAAACCAGTTATGTTGGCCACTGAGGGAGTGTATATACGAGGGTTGCTCAGAAAGTAATGCACATCATTTTTTTTGTTCAATAATTCTTTATTGAACATAATGAGAATTAAACACGCGAAAGAATGTTGTTTTATGTACACACCCCATTTTTTCAAATAATCTGCATCCAGTTCTATGGCCTTCCTTCAGCGCAAAGCAAGGGCGTGTACGCCCTGTCGGTACGAATCCTTGTCCTGGTGGCGGAGCCAGTGCTTCACTGTGTGAACCACCTCTTCGTCGTCTTCAAAATGTCTTCCACGAACGGCATCCTTTGGTGGCACAAAAAAGTGAATGTCCGAGGTGCCTCGCTGTAATATGTCAGACGTGACAACCGTGGATGGTCTCCCCGACCGCTGCAAATCGTGGAGCTCCGCCGAACCGCCTTATGATGACCTCACCCTCCGTGCCCAGCGAGTAACTGTACTTCTGTCGACAGCAGATGCTCCACAGACTTTGCACAAGCGTTTGTGAACATTCCCGACAGTTTCTTTCTCTGCAGTGAGAAATTCAATGATGGTACGTTGCTAGTAACGTACATGACTTACAGATGCCACTTTGAAACTGTCCTGCAGCTATGCCATCTGTCGGAAGTGACGGAAACTTGGTGCGCTCATTCAGGTGTCTTCAAATAATACGTACGTAACGTTTCACATTCGTAGCATTGTTTTCGGCTGAGAAAAAAATGTGGTGCATTACTTTCTGGGAAACCCTCTATATGGATCGTGATAATTCTTTCAGTAGCAACTAAGGCCTGAAGATGGCGCATTGAAGCGCCGAAAGTGGTAGCTGCACAATAAATAAGATCGTAAGGACGGCTGTAGTCGTTTCGTTTTCTTACAATAGTGAGTGCATTTGTCGGAATTAAGTGAAGTCTGAAGTGGGCAGATTGTTGGTGCTCATATGGTGGATGCTTCAGTATCCAAGTTAGCCGAAGTGTTTGGTGTTTCAAGAGGCACATTTTCGAGCATTTATACCGTTTGTAGGGAAAGCGGACAGACATCGTCCACCGAGTCACAGTGCGGACGGAAGTGCGTGTTGAGTGATCGTGGCGGACGGCCATTGAAGAGGACTGCGACGAAAAATAAGGAGACGACAGCTGCAAAAGTCACTGCAGAAATGAAGCGGCACTCGCGAACCCTGTCAGCAAATAAATAACACGAAGGTGCCTCCAGGGAGCAGTGAATTAGAGAGCGAGCTGGAATTCCAAAACCATTCATCAGTGATGCACGTTCCCTAACGGGAAAACGTGGTGCTCAAGCCATAAACTCTGGACTTTGGAGCAATAGAGGAATTTCATTTGGTAGGATGAGTCTTTTTGCTCACTGTTTCCCAATTCAGGCTAAATTTGGTCCCAGGAGTGAAACGTTACGGGGTTCGGTGATCACTTGAGCAGCTATATCGTGATATTCCATGGGCCCCATGGTGACACTGCAAGCTCGAATTACTATGACAATTTAGGTTAATAACATCCATTTCATGGCACAATGTTTGTGCCCCAATGGTTATGCTGAGTTCCAAGGCGATAGGGCCCCTTGATCACACAGCTATTATAGTCCAGAACTGGTTTTGTGATCACGCTGATGAACTGTCGCGTCTACCCTGAGCACCACCGTCACGAGATGTCGATATTATTGAGCCTTTGTGGTCTACTTTAGACAGAAGGGCGGTGATCGCTGTCCACCTCCATCGTCATTACCTGAATCTCCCACTATTTTGCAGGAAGAATGCTACAAGATTCATTTTAAACCATACGGCACCCGTGTTTCTCCATTCCAAGACGACTGGAAGCTGTATTGAATGGCAACCGATTTCCTACGCCGTATCATGCATGATGAGGTGTTATGTTTCTAGTGTTTCCATATTTCTCTCCACCCTCTGTAAGATTTGCAGAGGATACAGAGATCGTAAGATAAGCGGCTGATTGCGTCATGGTTCCATTTGTAATGGCACGGAGATGCTCACCAGATTGCGCTGGCAGACACTGCAAGAGTGTCGTTGTGGTTCCACAGAGGTTCATTGTTGCAATTCGGAAAGGGTACTGTGGTGTCACCGCCAGACACCACACTTGCTAGGTGGTAGCCTTTAAATCGGCCGCGGTCCGTTAGTATACGTAGGACCCGCGTGTCGCCACTGTCAGTGATTGCACACCAAGCGCCGCCACACGGCAGGTCTAGAGACAGATCCTAGCACTCGCCCCAATTGTACAGCCGACTTTGCTAGCGAAGCTACACTGACAAATACGCTCTCATTTGCCGAGACGATAGTTAGCATAGCCTTCAGCTACGTCATTTGCTACGACCTAGCAAGGCGCCATTACCAGTTTATTGAGATTACACTTATGTATCATCAAGACCGATGTTCTCCAATTATGGAATAAAGTTAAGTATTCCAGCAACTACGTTCTTTTCTTACTAGACTCAACTACTTTACTGTTCCAGACCTCACGCCAGTCTGCGTGAGCTTAACGCGTGCTATTCGGCTACCGGGTATAGTGGATTGGCTGTCTGGCCAGTCCACTACAGGTACTTTCCAAGAAGACACGATTACTTCCTCCAAAATACTTCCCTTGATATGACTGAGATCTGGAAATCAGAAAAGTCCTCATATGGGGACTGACGAATAGCCGTCCTTCCCACGCATGGTTCGCTAATGGAATAGGGAAAGGGGGAAATGAGAGTGACTCCAGAGGCACCCTCCGCCACGCACCGTGAGTTGACTTGCTGAGCAGAGCTGCAGGTGTAGAGGTTCTGATTGTAGCACTTCATGGTTTGGCACTACTACCAAAATTTCTAGACCAGATTCCAAGTCAAATTACTCTGAAATACTAACGATGTACAGGGTGTAAGGGATTAGGTACAGATGTGATCATTGGTACCTTAGTATGTACCAACTTTAGTGAGTTCGTTGTTTTATCCATGCGTCTAAAAATCTTCCCGCAAACACATCACGTAATTTACAACCTGATGCCTTTTTACTGCACCACTAGGATACTACGCCTGTCAGTATAGACTGACCGTTTTGTGTCCATGCGTCTACATTTCAACGCCTGAGCAGCTGTCCAGAGGAAAATAACCATTAATGGCTTCCTCTTGCCACATGTATTTAGAGTTACTAACAAACCTAGAAAATACTGCTCTCAACAGCTAAATTATTAGTCTGCAAATGAAAGAAATACTGATGTCGTTCAGTACACTGTCCTCAGTTGCCAATAAAAATGTTTGTACTTATACCCCTAACACAATGTATGTATCATCATGTGACTGACCTGGGACACAAGCCTCATAAATCTTTCCTGGTAAGAATCCCACACTGTGAGATTCTCCAGTAAATGTATGCCACGCCTGAGGTCAGGACGCAGCAGCAGCTAATCCACGCCAAGCCGCAGCTGGTTGGCTCATTACGGTTTCCTGGTGCGGTGCGGCAGTCTCACGGCCACACTGATACAGGTGTTTCATGTCTCGTGTTCCGCAGTCGGAGTTTACTGCTACATGATCGTTATCCACAGTCGTTTGTAAACTCCATGAAAGCATACCCCAGCACACAGTAAGTCTGTTCGGGAAAGTCTCAACCACATGCTCACAGTTGGAGCACGGTTTCAACAGGAGGGGACAGGACACGCGTCAGTACGGAATGCTCACGCCTCAGGATGGCACCTTGATGAATGCAAACTGGAACTTCAAATCGAATGCAGCTTTTCGTGTGTTTTTATGCTTTTTCACCATTCATTCATTCATTCATTCATTCACTCACTGAGTCATTCATTCATTCATTCATCGTGTTCTGTGGCAGGAGAAACGCCAGGAATTTTGAACGAGTCACTGTATACATGAACATGAATCAAAGATTTCGTAGTATACACACTGAAGAGCCAAAGAAACTGGTACACCTGCCTAATATCGTATAGGGCCCCCGTGAGCACGCAGAAGCGCCGAACCGCTACCTGGCACAGACTCGACTAATATCTGAAATAGTGCTGGGGGGAACTGACTCCATGAATCCTGTAGGGCTGTCCATAAATCCGTAAGGGTACGAGGGGGTGGAGAACTCTTCTGAACAGCACGTCGCAAGGTATCCAAGATGTGCTCAATAACGCTCATGTCTGGGGAGGTTAGTGGCCAGCGGAAGTGTTTAAACTCAGAAGAGTGGTCCTGGAGCTACTCTGTAACAATTCTGGACGCGTGGGGTGTCGCATTTTCCTGCTGGAATTTCCCAAGTCCGTCGGAATGCAGAAGGGACGTGAATGGATGCAGGTGATCAGACAGTATGCTTACGTACGTGTCACCAGTCAGATTCGTATCTAGACTTATCAGGGATCCCCTATCACTCCAACTGCACACGCTCCACACTATTACAGAGCCTCCACCAACATGAACAGTCCCATACTGATATGCAAGGTCCATGGAGTCATGAGGTTGTCTCCATGCCCATACACGTCCATCCGCTCGATACAATTTGAAAGGAGGCTCGTCCGACCAGGCAACATTTTTACAGTCATCAACAGTCCAAAGTCGGTAATAATGGGCCCAGGCGAGGCGTAAAGCTTTGTGTCGTGCAGTTAGCAAAGGTACACGAGTATGCATTGGGCCCCGAAAGCCCATATCGATGATGTTTCGTTGATTGGTTCTCACGCTGACACATGTTGATGGACCAGCACTGAATTCTGCAGAAATTTGCGGAAGGGTTGCACTTCTGTCACGTTGAACGATGCTCTTCAGTCGTCGTTGGTCCCGTTCTTGCAGGATCTTTTTCCGGCCGCAGCGACATCGCAGATTTATGTTTTATCGGATTGCTGATATTCGCGGTACATCCGTGAAATAGCCGTTCGGGAAAATCCCCATTTCATCGCTACCTCGGAGATACTGTGTCCCATAGCTCGTGCACCGACTATAACACCACGTTCAAACTCACTTAAATCTTGATAACCTGCCACTGTAGCAGCAGTAACCGATCTAACAAGTGCGCCAGACACTTGTTGTCTTATACATTCGTTGCCGACCGCAGGGCCGGCTTCTGCCTGTTTACATACACTCCTGGAAATTGAAATAAGAACACCGTGAATTCATTGTCCCAGGAAGGGGAAACTTTATTGACACATTCCTGGGGTCAGATACATCACATGATCACACTGACAGAACCACAGGCACATAGACACAGGCAACAGAGCATGCACAATGTCGGCACTAGTACAGTGTATATCCACCTTTCGCAGCAATGCAGGCTGCTATTCTCCCATGGAGACGATCGTAGAGATGCTGGATGTAGTCCTGTGGAACGGCTTGCCATGCCATTTCCACCTGGCGCCTCAGTTGGACCAGCGTTCGTGCCGGACGTGCAGACCGCGTGAGACGACGCTTCATCCAGTCCCAAACATGCTCAATGGCGGACAGATCCGGAGATCTTGCTGGCCAGGGTAGTTGACTTACACCTTCTAGAGCACGTTGGGTGGCACGGGATACATACGGACGTGCATTGTCCTGTTGGAACAGCAAGTTCCCTTGCCGGTCTAGGAATGGTAGAACGATGGGTTCGATGACGGTTTGGATGTACCGTGCACTATTCAGTGTCCCCTCGACGATCACCAGTGGTGTACGGCCAGTGTAGGAGATCGCTCCCCACACCATGATGCCGGGTGTTGGCCCTGTGTGCCTCGGTCGTATGCAGTCCTGATTGTGGCGCTCACCTGCACGGCGCCAAACACGCATACGACCATCATTGGCACGAAGGCGGAAGCGACTCTCATCGCTGAAGACGACACGTCTCCATTCGTCCCTCCATTCACGCCTGTCGCGACACCACTGGAGGCGGGCTGCACGATGTTGGGGCGTGAGCGGAAGACGGCCTAACGGTGTGCGGGACCGTAGCCCAGCTTTATGGAGACGGTTGCGAATGGTGCTCGCCGATACCCCAGGAGCAATAGTGTCCCTAATTTGCTGGGAAGTGGCGGTGCGGTCCCCTACGGCACTGCGTAGGATCCTACGGTCTTGGCGTGCATCCGTGCGTCGCTGCGGTCCGGTCCCAGGTCGACGGGCACGTGCACCTTCCGCCGACCACTGGCGACAACATCGATGTACTGTGGAGACCTCACGCCCCACGTGTTGAGCAATTCGGCGGTACGTCCACCCGGCCTCCTGCATGCCCACTATACGCCCTCGCTCAAAGTCCGTCAACTGCACATACGGTTCACGTCCACGCTGTTGCGGCATGCTACCAGTGTTAAAGACTGCGATGGAGCTCCGTATGCCACGGCAAACTGGCTGACACTGACGGCGGCGGTGCACAAATGCTGCGCAGCTAGCGCCATTCGACGGCCAACACCGCGGTTCCTGGTGTGTCCGCTGTGCCGTGCGTGTGATCATTGCTTGTACAGCCCTCTCGCAGTGTCCGGAGCAAGTATGGTGGGTCTGACACACCGGTGTCAATGTGTTCTTTTTTCCATTTCCAGGAGTGTATTTCTGTATTTGAATACACAAGCCTTAACCAGTTTCTTTGGCGCTTCAGTGTATCATGTGTAGTGCACTAACGATAAACTGGCGCTATACTCCAGAATGAAATTTTCACTCTACAGCGGAGTGTGCGCTGATATGAAACTTCCTGGCAAATTAAAACTGTGTGAGGGACCGAGGCTCGAACTCGGGATCTTTGCCTTTCGTGGGCAAGTGCTCTACCAACTTTCCCGCGAAAGGCAAAGGTCCCGAGTTCGAGTCTCGGTCCGGCACACAGTTTTAATCTGCCAAGAAGTTTCATGTCGCTATACTGCTTAATGTTATTCTCGCTTATCCCATACGAATTTAAGCGTTACATCGGTAAGGAAGCTGCTCCTTTAAAAAGCTAAAGCCGCTGCCCCCTCAGTTTCACTGTACAGCTGCTGTTTACAAGGGGTGGACAAAAATATTGGAACACCACGCACACAACATATTGCCATGCCTAATGCGATACAGGAAAACCGTTGGCATTCAGAACAACTTGCAGTCCTGTGTGTTTTTGAAGAGAATCCTATACTATTCTTCCTGCAAAATAGTGACAAATTGAGGTAACGAAGACGGACGCCGATGGCCATCACGCACCGTTCTCTCCAGACTAGCCAACGAAGACTCGCCAATAATGAGATCTCGTGACTGTGGCAACCAGAGGAGATGACACAGTTCATCCTCGTGCTCACATAACAAGCCTTGGATGATGGGAGCTGTGTGAGCAGGAGGCATGACGTCTTGGAACACGGCGTCACCACTGGAGAACCGACGTTGCACCAAGTAATGGACCTGTTCACCCAAAAATGGTCACACAGTCCTTGGCATTAATACGACCTTGCAGAGCAAAGATGCGGCCCATGGAAGATCATCATAGGGGTACCCAAATTATCACTGAATCCCAGCATATTTCACTCCTGGAAGATAAAATCGGCCACAAGTTGGAAACAGTGTGCAAAAAGACTCATCCGACCAAATGTCTTTCCTCCATTGCTCCATAGCCCAGGTATGTGGCTTCGGTACCATATTCTTCTGCTCCGGCCATTTGCATCACTGGTAAGTGGTTTGGGCCTCTAAGTTCCTCCCCCACCCCCCACCCCCTTTCTTTGATACGGTGCCTTGTGAAAGACGAAACACTTCTACTACCTTGGTTGCAGAAACAGCCACCATATGAGCAACAACAATCTGCCCTCGTTCGAATTCACTTAGCTCCGACATGCTGCACTCACACCTACACTGAACACTGTTCTGATCATGACTGACACTTGGAACGCTTTGAGAAGACATTGCACAGCAGTCGTTCTTGATCAAAATACAACAGCATAGCCTGCAGGCTTGGCTGTCATCTGCATTTACTCTCAAGAATGCACTTCTCGCGGTGTTTCCATATTTGCGTCCAACCTCTACGTTTGCTATAAGCAGTTTAGTATTTCGCTCAATAATATTTTTCTGGGTTTGTGACCGCATTGTCAATGTGTAAAACTGCCGACGTTTCGGTCACTGTTGCAAGGGACCTTCTTCAGGGTGTTTTTGTCACTTGCAACAATGACCGAAACGTCGGCGGTTTTACACACTGACAATGCGGTCACAAAACCAGAAAAATTTTATTGTGACAATGGCCGCTGAAGCCTACGTTTATATTTAGCTTAATATTTATTTGGTTCCAAATATTTGGTTAAACAAAATATTTTTATATCTATAAATACTGGGTCCTATTTACAATACATTATTACTTTTCATACAGCATTATAATAAGCACTGCAACTTACAGTGCAGCTAACAGAACTTTCGAATCCCTGAATCTAGGTATTCAGATAATTTGTAGAAAGAATGGGTAATGATGTACATTCTTACTTTACTTTTGAGTTTGTCGGGATACTCTATTTCTTCCTTTATGTTAGACGGGAGGTTGTTGAATATCTCGCTAACACACTACGTAATTCCATTCCGAATTCCAGACAAGGAGGCGAAGTCTACAAGAAAATAATTTTTGCGTCTTATATTGTAACTGTGTTTTATTTGGTTCAGCTAAAACTGATTTTTATTGTGGTTGTTTGGTGTTCAGTCCAGAGACTGGTTTGATGCAGCTCTCCATGCTACTCTATCCCGTGCAAGCCTCTTCATCTCCGAATAACTACTGCAACTTACATCCATCTGAATCTGCTTAGTGTATTCATCTCTTGGTCTCCCTCTACGATTTGTACCCTCCACGCTTCCCTCGAATACTAAATTGGTGATCCCTTGATGTCTCAGAACATATCCTCCCAACCGATCCCTTCTTTTCGTCAGGTTGTACCACAAATTCCTCTTTTCCCCAATTCTATTCAGAACCTCCTCATTAGTTACGTGACCTACCCATTTAATATTTGCAGCATTCTTCTGTAACACCACATTTCAAAAGCTTCTATTCTCTTCTAGTCTAAACTATTTATCGCCCATGTTTCTTTTCCATACATGGCTATACTCCTTACAAATACTTTCAGAAATGACTTTCTGACACTTAAATCTATACTTGATGTTAACAAATTTCTCTTCTTCAGAAACGCTTTCTATGCCATTGCCAGTCTACATTTCATATCCTCACTACTTCGAACATCACCAGTTATTTTCCTCCCCAACCAGCAAAACTCATCTACTACTTTAAGTGTCTCATTTCCTAATATCATTCACGCAGCATCACCTCATTTAATTCCACTGCATTTCATTATCCTCGTTTTGCTTTTGTTGATGTTCATCTCGTATCCTTCTTTCAAGACACTGTCCATTCCGTTCAAATGCCCTTCCAAGTCCTTTGCTGTTTCTGACAGAACTGCAATGTCATCGGCAAACCTCAAAGTTTTTATTTTTATTCCATGGATTTTAATTCCTATTTTAAATTTTTCTTTCGTTTCCTTTACTGTTCTCTCAATATACAGATTGAATAACACCGGGGATAGGCTACAACCCTGTCTTACTCCCTTCTCAACCACTGCTTCCCTTTCATGTCCTTCGACTCTTATAACTGCCATCTGGTATCTGTGCAAATTGTAAATAGCCTTCCGCTCCCTGTATTTTAGCCCTGCCACCTTCAGAATTTGAGAGTATTCCAGTCAACACTGTCAAAAGCTTTCTCTAAGTCTACAAATGCTAGAAACGTAGGTTTGCCTTTCATTAATCTTTCTTCTAAGATAAGTCGTAAGATTAGTATTGCCTCACGTGTTACAACATTTCTACGGAATCCAAACTGATCTTCCCCGACGTCGGCTTCTACCAGTTTTTCGATTCGTCTGTAAAGAATTCGTGTTAGTATTTTGCAACCGTGACTTATTAAACTGATAGTTCGGTAATTTTCACGACTCAAGATCTGCTTTCTTCGGGATTGGAATTATTATATTCTTCTTGAAGTCTGAGGGTATTTCGCCTGTCTCATACATCTTGTTCACCAGATGGTAGAGTTTTGTCAAGGCTAACTCTCCCAAGGCTATCAGTAGTTCTAATGGAATGTTGTCTACTCCCAGGGCATTTTTTGATTTAGGTCTTTCAGTGCTCAGTCAAATTCTTCACACAGTATCAGATCTCCCGTTTTATCTTTTATTATCAGCAACAAAAACCATTAATGAGTAATCGCATTGGGGAGTTAGTGTAAGAATTCCAAGAACGTTATTAAGGCTTCTGTAAAATGTACGTTTATCTACTTTAAATTGTATTCCTACTGCTAACTTCTGCTGAAAGAACACTTTATTTAACTGAGGTGCATGCCCGATAAGGTAATTCCACAGGACAATAGGGAGTGAAACTATGCATTAACAAGCCAACAGTTTTATCTTTAAGTCAGCACAATGGGAAATGCATATAAGGTCATAAGATGCTGAACTGAGCTGCTTGATTAGTTTATTCAACTGTTGTCTCTATTTAAACCTTTTATCTAAAAGCAGAAGAGCTTTGTCAGCGTAAATAACTGATCTACTCCTCAATATTGAGAAAGAATCAGTCATTATCAGTTTGTTTCAGTTGTTAAAGTTGTATGAAAATCACTCCTATTTCAGATTGGACTTTTACAAGGAGGACTGTTTAATACTGAAAAACTGATTGTGATCTCAGAAAACACTCAAACCCACCTGCCTGTAATGGTGGAAGACACGATTTTAATTGATTGAACACTTCTCCCTGTCTGATTCAGTACTAATAACTACTGTGTTTAAGCTTAGTGTTTGTGTCTGAAGATTATGTTGATGTTTAGATAAGCCTATATTTCAGAAAAAACATTGTATATTAGCAAGGGAGGGAGATTATATTTTAGTGTCTCATTGAGTTGTACAAGAATGCAAAAGGAGAGAAGCAATGACCTGTTCAAAGTACACTTCCCGACATTCGCGTCACAGAATCCAAAGACAACCTCAAACTGGAGGCCGTGAACGATTTCAACCCTGCTACTTCCAAATACTAATATCAATACTGATGGTGACAATGATGATTATTATGGTTTTGTCAATGGTAATAATGATATGTATGGACTCATGGAGCTGAGCAGTGCAGTTATTAACGCCTTCTCTAAAATGTTCCAAGACATATCTGTTCAAAATCTTTAAAATTCTGAAACTGAAACCACAAACTATTCGTTGAAAACTCACTCATTCACTTTCAAGTCTCTCTCTCTACATATATATCAGAACCACAGATTTTGAGATGTGGTACTATAGAACTTTCACTGCGGTTGTAGCGATGTAAAACCTTGCCTACTTGTTGCGATAATACATTGTACTTTATCTACATGTACGCAGAATGACGCTGGGTTAGAGACGGCTGTGACATAGAGTATGAGTATTTTTTGTCAACTGTGAAAACTTCTGGTGGAAACTGTTGGAACAAAACAAAGTATCCCAAAAATTTGCTTGCCTTGACAACTAGGTGACATCACGACAGTTCCATTGTCAACCAGTGGATGTGAAAGACGGTTTTCCCAAATGGATCTGATCGTTACTGACGGTAGAGCCTCTCTTTTAAAAAAGCTGCCTCTTCACTTTTTCCGAAATTGAATGGCCGACCACAGACTCGTTTCGACAGGTCAGAGTACTGGAATTCTTGGCTGCTTCGTGGATCTCACTCCGTCATACATACCAATAACAGAGAAAGAGACAGAGGAAGGACGTACAACTAAAATCTTTCACAGCTTTGGACTGTTTCATAAAGTCTAAGTTAAAACATTTAAAGCTATTTTCTCTTTTCCAATATCCTATAGATCAAATTTACGTTTGTTTACCTTACTGTAGTTTCTTTTTTGTAACAAATCATAAACTGAGGATTAATATTTAACTTAATTAGTAAAAGATGTAGTAAAAGAATGTTGGCGCACATGGGTGTTTTATTTTTTCCCACTACAAATGTTGTATTCTCACTTTTAAAATGCCTATAAAAGCGTTAAAATGGCGTCTTAAGGAGTCTAACTTTCAAAAACACCCCCCAGAACGGCACAGTACCGGAATCTCTCTCTCTGTCTCTCTTTTCTTTTTTTTTAAAAAAAAAAAAAGAAAAAACAAGAACCATATGTGCTGTCTCCTGCACACAAAACTTACAAATGTGAATACTCCGATGTCTAAAAAATTAGTTTTAAAATACAATTGCGCAAAAGAAGACTAAAACAGGACGTCGGGATACTGTGAACGGCTAGTCACTTTCATGAAAAATCGATCGGAAAACCATCCTTAAAAGACTCATTCCTTCAACATGTTAACAATGTATGACTTATTATGCAGCTGTACAATGTATGTAAAATGACGGCATTAGTTGCATGCAAAATGCTTGAAGGTGGATCAATAAATCAAATCAAATATGGTGTACCAGAATCTCTACACTACACTACGTTGGGTGTTTTCACTGAAGAAGCTGTAGGACAGTGTCCTCTCGAAAAACATGTTGAAATTACTTTGGTCTACCTCTGCGGGTGAACAGAGGAATATCACAAATAGCTAGGTGGCTTAACGGTCTACGGCTTGTTATCCTTGAACCTCAACCATCCTTCCTTCCACTACCATATGATGCTGTGCCTCAACAGCAAGATGTAAGGATGTACACTATGTGATCAAAAGTATCCCGACACCCCCAAAAACATACGTTTTTCGTATTAGGTGCACTGTGCTGCCACCTACTGCGAGGAACTCCCTATGAGCGACCTCAGCAGTCATTATACATCGTGAGAGAGCAGAATGGGGCGCTCCACGGAACCCACGGACTCCGAACGTGGTCAGGTGATTTGGTGTCACTTGTGCCATACGTCTGTACGCGAGATTTTCACACTCCGTAACATCCCTAGGTCCACTGTTTCTCATGTGATAGTGAAGTGGAAACGTGAAGGGACACGTACAGCACAAAAGCGTACAGGCCGACCTCGTCTGTTGACTGACAGAGACCGCCGACAGTTGAAGAGGGTCGTAATGTGTGATAGGCAGACATCTATCGCACAGGAATTCGAAACTGCATCAGGATCCACTGCAGGTACTATAACAGTTAGGCGGGAGGTGAGAAAACTAAGATTTCATAGTCGAGCGGTTGCTCATAAGCCACACATAACGTTGGTAAATGCGAAACGACGCCTCGCTTGTTGTAAGGAGCGTAAACATTGGACGATTGAACAGTGGAAAAACGCTGTGTGGAGTGACGGATCACGGTACACAATGTGGCGATCCGATGGCAAGGTGTAGGTATGGTGAATGCCCAGTTAACGTCATCTACCAGCGTGTGTAGTGCCAATAGTAAAATTCGGAGGCGGTGGTGTTATGGTGTGGTCGTGTTTATCTTGTACCCCTTGTTGTTTTGCGTGTCACTATCACGGCACAGGCCTACCTTCTTGCTTCCGACTGTTGAAGAGCAATTCGGGGATGGCGATTGCATCTTTCAACACGATCGAGCACCTGTTTGTTCATAATGCACGGCTTGTGGCTGAGTGGTTACACGACAATAACATCCCTGTAATGGACTGCCCTGCACTGAGTCCTGACCTGAATCCTATAGAACACCTTTGGGATGTTTTGGAACGTCGACTTCGTGCCAGGCCTCACCGACCGACATCGATACCTCTCCTCAGTGCAGCACCCCGTGAAGAATGGATGCCATTCCCCAAGAAATCTTCCAGGACCTGATTGAACGTATGCTGTTAGAGTGGAAGCTGTCATCAAGGCTAAGGATGGGCCAACACCATACCGAATTCCAGCATTACCGATGGAGGACGCCACGAACTTGTAGGTCATTTTCAGTCAGGTTGCCGAATACTTTTGATCACATAGTGTATAGAGGTGTGGATATGAAATACGCAGTTGGAGGTGCAAAAGATGCAAGCCTCCAGTTCTTGATGATACAATTTATTGACTATATTGTTAGACAGGCGCAGAAATCGCGTGCCTACAGGATGTGGAGGTCAGGCAGTGAGCGATGAACCTCCGACTGGATTAGTTTGGCATAGACGTGCCGGTGTCAGCATTTCTACTCCATGCACCTCCGCAGTGGCCGGCCTCACTTAGCTGCACATTCCTAGCTGCCTCGAAACGGTCTGTCAGACAGTGGCGCCCTAGTTCTCGTAATTGCAACCAGAGATGGTGAACCTTCAGCCCAGCTGCAGTCCACGTTGTCGTCCAGTGTCAAATCCTGAGCTGGTGGCTGGAGAGCAGCAGGTGGTATTGACGAACTCACTGTTTTGTGGCTAGGAGGGCCTATATTCGACCTTCAGCCGTTGCTGGCGGCCCCATCAAGATGGCAGAAGAACGTTGATGGCCTCACGTTGACAGCCTGTACACAGCGGACGCCGGTTTGAAGCCTGGCTGTTCCCATAATCGGCCTGATCGCATGGCTAGATTATGTACATAACAGAGCTGGCCTTGTTGTTGCAGACGTCACGTACGCCACTCACTAAGTGCTGCCAAAACGTCTCGAACACTGGTCATAGCCCCAGTGACTGGGCCGTGGTTACAGAGCCCCTTGCATCGCGCAATGCACAGACAACACAAGCCAGCAAGCGCCCGGATTTCAGTATCAGATCCTGGCTTGTACCTATATGGTTAGAATTCTTCCTCTCTTCGAAAAATTCGAGCCACCGACTCACTGATTTGCCAAATTCATCTGAAACATGGGTGTTGATGCAATTACGATATTATGCTTTCCATATTCCCAATCAAAATACAAGTCCTGGTCAACCATTGCTTTCATGAAGCTCACTCACTGAGTCTCTGATTGCTGAATATTGCACTGTCTCACATGAATTCTTCGAGGCTAACTCTTTTATTCACCTGTGCTGACACTGCTAGTATGGACCTGCAGATCAAAGGACGGTAAAGGTGGCATCTGGGCAACTCTATGCTTGAGATGGCACTAAACAGAAAGTGATGGAGGAATCCCTACTACAATGAGCCTTTGCTGATATTCAGTATCTTTTAACATGCCCAAGCGAATGTCCCAGCAACACATGGTTATCATGTGCAGCCAACACCTGCCCCAGTAAGGCTGTAAGGGTTGGGTCCATAGTAGAATTTAGATGGATTAGCAATTCTATAGACAAAGTTTCGAAGGGTAAGTCTGATAAATAAAGTAGTGAGTAGATGACATTTAATGATGCAGTTCCAGTGATGGTGGCAGGTACCCAGAAGGTAGATATAGAAATATTCCAACCAGTGGCATTGATCAGCAACCAATGCCCCTGCAGCTTTAATCTTTGCGTGCTATTTCAGCGGCCTTGGTTGTAGTATGGGTTTACTATTGAAAAGACCTAATGCAAGTCTACCTTTTGTAAGAACTCAGCTTTATTTGCAGTCACTTCAGTAGGAAACCAAGGTACAGGCTTCTTAGTACAGAACAGGTTGTATTATCTTAGTTGAGCAGACTGTGACCCATTCGGCCCAGCACCACAGCAACTCTGAACTGGAGATTAGTGTGCAGGACTTCCTGTCTAACTCGACCAGTAAATTATAATGCACCTCCAATCATACGAACTTTTTCAGATCCCCCATCGCCTTCAATGACGAAATTGATTTAACAAAAAGGCATTATATAGACTGTTTACCCTTGAAGCTAAACCCCAAAGACTGTCACACACACATATACACCCACACACTTGCACTCGATGACAACACAGTTCCTATTACAAGCCTGCACAGCTGTTTTTACACAAACCACTGTTTCTGTGAAAGGTACACGTTTCACAAAATAATCAATACATAACATCGATCATTCCTACGAGACTTAATTAAACACTCTAAGTTTATACTATACACATTACCCATAGATCTAAGTTTCACCTAAATGTTTGTTTCACGTATTACTTTTGCACATGCTTCCCCTAAAGCGAAATGTCAGCTTTACACTCATTCATAAGCCTCTTGCGTAAATGCAACACCTAAGAGTTGAAACTCAGTACTTCTTATTGCATAAACACAACAGTACAACATATTATATAAACACATATCCCCAGTAATTATAAGAAAAAAATTGGATAAAATTGATGTATCTATTGAGTTTAGAGGGAACTATAACCTCATTATGCTGACAAGACAATGCATGACCTCAGAACATAGGATACATTGGTGTAACTGCATAGGTATCTTGAAACTTCCACCTCACCTTACCTTCACCCTAACCACTCCCTTACCCCGTTTCTATGGAACTGCCAGACAGTGCTTCAGGGGCACCATTAAATGGATGGACTCGTCCTAGATGTATAACACAAGTCAGGAGTTGCAGTTTTACATTAACTAGGGATGAAATTTCAAATACTTGATGAGGCTCTTTGTACCATATAACAAAGTTCTTCGTTTTCCTTTCAGCACATAGGAGTTAGTTAACACTATCCACTTGGGTAACTTTGCTTTTCCTTTTTGCAGGCCCTCTTGCCAGTACAAGTCTTTCGTATTCATCTTCTGGACCTGGCGTCATGTGTCCTTCAATCACTTAGCAAAGTTCCAAACAGAGAGTAATTTACCAATTCAAAAGGAGAAGGTATCATCTGCTTGTAATCAGCCTTATTTGGGGTAAGCAGTACTCGCCTGTACCTTTGAACTATAGGCTGCTACTGCATACACTAGTACACTGTCCCAGTCACTACGATGACTATTTATGTAATAGCTCACCATTTTTTGTATTGTTCTGCACACGCCCTCAGTCATCCCATTCGCTTTCACAT